>NC_054704.1:96513695-96532704 GCF_016097555.1 Gigantopelta aegis | reverse complement strand
ATCTGGTGAAGACAGCATAACAACTGTATAAAAAATAACAGCGTTACTTATTTATTTGTAATGGATAATAGTATTTGCACAAATGATCAATGTCACATATTTACTACCAATCAGAGCCGAAGCTATATTTACTCCGTAAATATTTGACGGTATACAACGATTTTTGATACGGGACTTTCTTCTTTGGTACAATGCACCATATATACGCTTGGTCCAGAAAACTCTCAGACTCAAAGTCTGAGACTGTTCCTGTTGACATGATGATGCACAAGGAAAAGCCATATCACAATAATTAATATCGTCGAAATTGCATTACGCTGCCCAAGACAGCAAGAGCATTTCCTGTTACATTAAAACATTAGCTTCCTGTGTGCATGAATCCCACTTACCAACCAGAACAAATTACGAAGAATGTCTTCTGAACGGGCGGATTGGACGTGGCCTTAATGCACTGGAATGTGTTCTGCTTTCCATCACGGTAATCATCATGTTTGCATTAGTGGTGTTTCCTTTTTCCTAAAATATTTACTATACAGATGCTCCTCGTTTAGTTTGCTTCATCAACAAAATATCAAAAGCTTCGTGGAAGAAACAGCGACCTTGTCAGAATAGCTAGCACTCAGTCAAAGAACCTGGCTTTCTGCGTTTTCACAAACCATCAAGGTTGTCTTGTAGAAAGAGTTCAAAATCGCGAGTGTCTGATTGGTTGCTGAAAATATTTCAATAATCCTGGACTCGATAAAGAGGCTTCACGCCTATGGCAAACTATTTGCCCATCCATGAACAAACACATTCCAAATCTTTCATACAACTATGTTTAACGGTTAACTTTATAATAAAGTAAACTTTAAAGCAGACCCCATAAAAAAAATGTTTGCCAAGTTGTAGTAAAATATCAAAAGATGACATTACGTATGTTTTCATTATCAATAAAGGCTACTTCAATTTTATTTTTAATAATAAAATATCAAAAGATGACATTACGTATGTTTTCATTATCAATAAAGGCTACTTCAATTTTATTTTTAATATTAAACGTCGATCAGCAGCTGTATAGCGTATGTATTGAAACGATTAAAACGACGTCACGTATAAGGCGTCCTTGTTTTCGCATAATGTGTGGAATTTTATAAGAGTAGTTATTTTGTAAGCCGTTTTATAGCACAAACGTTTCACTCGTTATGTGGAATACCAAGAATACAGTAAGATATTATATTTAAGCCATACAACTCATGGTTCATAATTTTATTGTGAAGTTAACCTTTAATAACATTATACATTAATAGATTTAGGAAAACTAGTCTTGAGAGTGGCAGTCCTCTTACAAAGAAATGTATCATCGTGGAAAGTGGCAGTCTTCCTATAATGAACCACCCGAGAGAGACTCATGGGAACAGTCATGGTCGTGTCAAAACATCCATTTCACTCTGTCTTGTACAGAGATAACAATTTGATTGCAATAACAATTGTGTGCTTCATAATCATAATAATTATATTAAGCTCTTTTATCGTAAACCCATTTACACACGACTTGTATGTATAGGCTAAATGCTTGCAAGAACAGAATTAACGTAATGCAAAGAATATATTTTTGTTGTTAAAGCCGCACACCCTAGTTCCATCCAGCAAAAATAAATTATAATTTGGTTAATCTACAAACCTGTAACACACTTAGATCACGTTTTTATCAAATGGAGTGAAAAAGCAGGTTTTATAACGATAAATACCATGGGAATCCCCATGTCCCAATTGCTTGAAATAATTTTGAAAGTTAGTATTCTGATGTCACCGGTAGATGTCGCTCGAAGCACAACAATGCCTACGTCACGACAAATTTCACAGACTTGGGGTGCGTCCGTTTCACCTCTCCTGGACATGTTCCATCTGTTCTGTCCTGGTTGTATCCCCTCCTCCAGATATCGTAAGACTTAGAAAAATTATTGGTTTTAAGGGTTTGTAACGTTTGGTATTGAGACACTTACTTGTCTGAACTTTATTGTTACTGAAAATGTTCACGAACTGTGAAAAAAAATCTCACAAATGAACAACAACAAATCGGATGTTGATTGCGCGAACCGTGCACGAGAAAACAAACCGAACCAAAATGATAACGGTCACGTGATATACCAACGTCTGTGACATTGAAATGGAAATATCCCCTCCAAAAATAGATTGGACCTCGCTTGCTTAACGGTTTTTTCTCGACAACACGTCTTGTGAAAAAATGCAAAAAATGCATTTCGTGGTTTTACAAACATCAGGATTATCAAAAAGCACTTCAGGTGAATGGAAATGTGTATTCTAAATAATAAAATGTAAGTAAAGTGCAATTTTATTTGTGAAAAATGGGGTTTAATAGCGAGAAACAACGCCGTAATGGTTAACAAATAGCCGTAACTAGGGTGTGTCCCTTTAATCATTCGTCAGTATTAAATTTATTGATAAATTATAACGTCTTAAATGCAATCTGTATCTGTACTGTCCGTTATATGGCACTTAACAACATCAATGCGATTTTTGTAGTAGACTGTCTAATTGAATATTGGAAATGTACTGCGTTGGCGTGGTCTGCTAAGAAAACACAACAAAAAGGTCTAGTATTCCTTTGAGATTACTAGATGAGAAAATTTGGTAGCTCTTCAAACCACTCTGGATTAGAGTTAAAAATAGACGGTAACAATTCTTAGATGTTTCGCTGTATTAGCATTGAGTTATTTAATGGTTTAAATGATGGACTGGACAATAACAACATGCGTTTATATTTATACACAACGTTGCTTTTAGTAGGTTTTACCAGATGTATTCAAGCATGTTAGCAAAATGTATGGTAATATGTCTTGGATCGAGTTTAAAAGGTGTAAATGTTTTTCACACTAAAATGGGTGTTTGTTGTTTTGTTTTGTGTTTTCGTCTTTAAATTTAATAACATAATTGTTACATAGACTGTGTTACTTTCCACCCGTACATATTTTGTTCTTTAATGCCAACAGTTCGCTGATTAAGACGGTGATCTGAGAAGCTGCCTATCATCGGACCCACAGAACGCTTAGATAAATCCTTGATATATATATATATATATATATATATATATATATATATATATATATATATATATATATACAGTCAAACCTGCCATCGCGGCCATCTCCATATGGCGGCCACCTGTCTATGGCGGCCACCCTGAGGTCCCCCCAATGAATTTTACTACATATTTTACCTCTATATGGTAACCACCTGCTCCTCGCGGCCAGCGGCCACACTTTTGTCATAATAAAGCGAAAATGAACCTGCTATCGCGGCCACAATTGTTTTTTAGTGCAAGTTATAAAGAAATGTCGGCAATCGTAAAAAAGAACGTAAGATGTTTTTGTTGATATAACCAATTGGCTTGATAAACAGCGGTCCTTTAAAGGTCGTCGGTCGCTTAGCTGTGTTCGTTAATTAACAAGTGTTTTTAATCTGGATTAACGGTGCGATGTACTAATCATCGGCGGTGGTCATTAAACGCAGTTGATAAGAGGGTATTTAGCCTAAAACAACTTGAGTTAAACGTGTCAACTCTAGAAGGAATTAAATACTGCTGCAGTTTATTTCTGATATTTATTTTCAAAATGCCACCTAAATAGTTCTATTGCAACATACGTGTAATTGTTTTTAAAAATTCGGACTTATATATGACCTGCATACGGCGGCCACCTCATTATGGCGGCAACTTTTATCATGTCCCACGAATGGCCGCCATAGACAGGTTCGACTGTATATATATATATATATACATATATATATATGCATATATATATAAATATATATATTCATATATATATATATATATATATATATATATATATATATATATATATATATATATATATTATATATCGTTAAAAGTGTATGTTTATCTCTACATGACAGGCTTGTTTCGTGAGAGAGTTGAATTGCTCTCACTCATCAGATGTAGATTTAATTACTCCGTCAACGGAAAGCTGATGACGTAATGGACTCTGTGACATCGAGGTTACGTCACTATGCAGGTCTATAGGTGATGTGTGGTATGCGCACAGAAGGTATTTGCGTCTGTGTCGACATGCTGATACGAGTTCATACTTGGAGTTTAGTGTGCTGGTTTCAGGTTTATACATTATGAACAGTTTTTCCTTCAGGCAGAGGTTACATCTTTTGCTCGCTGGAGAGAATGGCTTTTCTTTGGATAAAATTTTCCACTTAATGGTGTATGGGGTGAATCTATCCTTCAGTGTCCAAATGTACTGACTTAGCGCTGTTGCGTTCTTCTGTGTTGCGTTTTGAAAACTGCTCGTGTGCGCGGTATATCTCGTCTTGAATGTGTTCTCGGTCAAACCAACGTATGTTTCTTGCTTGTTGTCATCGAGTGTATTAACGGTAGCTTGGTATATTACTCCTTTCTGCAAGCATTTACCCTCAAGTGGACATTCAGCTCTTCGTCTACAGTTGCATTCTCTGGAGGGAACGGCGTCTTTGTCTCTGTGTTGTTGAAGTAGAGTTTTGTTATGCGCTGAAATTATTTTTCCAACATTAGGCATGCAGCTATAGCTAATTTTAACGGTGTTTCGATTTATAATTTTGTGGAGAGGGTTGCTTTTGGGAAAGCACTCATCGAGTAATCTGAGGAACTGGTGACCTACGTTGGTTTTCACGTTGGAGCTATATGGTGGGTTGTACCAGGTGATGTTCCTATTGCGGTTGTTTCTGCGTCTGTTGTTTTCTGCTGTTGGGGTGTTTTTGAGGTTATAGTTATATCCGCTCTTGAGTAAGGCTTCCTTATATGGGCGTTTCGCTTCTTCAAAGATGCACTCATTCGAAGATATATCAGAAAGTCTTTTATTTATTGTTTTTGGTATACTGCGGATGATATTTGGAGGGTGGTTGCTCTTGTTGTGGATGTATAAAGGTGTGTTGTTTGGTTTCATATAGGGTTTGACTGAGCTCTTTTCAAGATCTAGAGTTACGTCTAAGTAATCTACAGATTTTTTGTTGGCGACTATGGTGATCTTGAGTTTATGGTTTGCAAATATTCTGAAAATATCTTTTTTTATTATCTCTATGGTTCTCGGTGACTCATTGAATGCGGCTAGGTCATCGTCGCGATATAGTCCTATATTGTTGCCGTATTTGGCTTGTAGTTCTGAAAGAAGAAAGAGCCCGACGATTTCGCAAATTTCTGCTCCATCATAACTACCCATAGTTACATCAAACCGTGATTGTTTGCCTCTTTTGCACCACGCTTTGCTGTTGTTAAATAGCAGTGAATTTCTTGCTTGTAATATTATTTCCATCTCATTGCTAGAAATATCGTCGAATTTGGATGCGAACTGTAGGGCTTGTTTCACGAGATTTTCTGTTATGGACGGATAAAAATCGCATATGTCAAAACATATGCCTGAAGGAAAAACTGTTCATAATGTATAAACCTGAAACCAGCACACTAAACTCCAAGAATGAACTCGTATCAGCATGTCGACACAGACGCAAATACCTTCTGTGCGCATACCACACATCACCTATAGACCTGCATAGTGACGTAACCTCGATGTCACAGAGTCCATTACGTCATCAGCTTTCCGTTGACGGAGTAATTAAATCTACATCTGATGAGAGAGAGCGATTCAACTCTCTCACGAAACAAGCCTGTCATGTAGAGATAAACATACACTTTTAACGATGTATCTGGCTCCCACACGATTGAGCACTCTATAATATAGCGTCTTTCAACTCGAAAACGACTACTATATATATATATATATATATATATATATATATATATATATATATATATATATATATATATATATATACACACATATGTCTGCTTGTCTGTCTGTCTATATATATATATATATATATATATATATATATATATATATATGGTCTGTCTGTCTATATATATATATATATATATATATATATATATATATATATATATATATATATATATACACACATATGTCTGCTTGTCTGTCTGTCTATATATATATATATATATATATATATATATATATATATATATATATATATATATATATATATATATATATATAGACAGACAGACCATATATATATATATATATATATATATATATATATATATATAGACAGACAGACAAGAAGACAAACAGACAGAGGGCTCCCAGTGTAGAAACTTTATACCTCTAAGCTATGCACTCGGTCGAATCTGGTACTGACTTGACGCTGTTTCCTTTTTCCGACATTCACGTCGGTTCAGGACAGGAGTTATTAGTTACTGTGATTAGTAAGAGAAAAGTCAAGGCTTTCTTTTACGTGATCAACCCCTCCCCACTGAGCCTTTAAAATGTTCTTTAGGTTGAAGCCAGTACCGGTATAAGAATTCAGAACCTGTATAAGAATTCAGAACCTACCACGCTTAAAGCCGTGGTCTTTAAAACTATTGTTCAAAGGCCGGCGAGGATATGAATCCAATACATCACGCCTAGCCATAAATTATTCGTTGACTTAACCACTGCGTCGTTGAGACGGCCCCTAGTCAGTTCCCGCCACTTCTTAAATCATATGCAACTACTCAGCCAGGTCTCGTCTGATTTTTTTTGTTCATGTTCCATGTCCGCCACTAGTGGCTTCCAAGAAAACTGCGAGAACATGCTGGTGGCGTCCCCTCTCGGGAATATCACTTGTAAATGGATTCTTGTTGTCAGACGAACAAGGCGGGGTAATAACTCTTCATAAAACATCTCGTGTTTCTCTCGTCTGCTGAGACAATCCAGCCAAAAATCTCGGCACTTGCTGGACAGGATTTTTCTAGCACTACCAGACTTCTAGGTCAATGGTCATCGTTTCCTGCAAGGAACTGAGATTTATTTAAAAAGTTAAAAAGTCAGTTTGTTTTGTCCAACGACACCACTAGAGCACTTTAATTAATCACTGGCCATTGGCTATATAGTCCTGCTACATTTTCCATTAGGAGCAAGGATTTTTATATGCACTTTCACGACACACAGGACAGCACATACCACGCCTTTGATATACCAGTCGTGGGCCACTGGTTGCGACGGAACAGGCTCCAATCAAAGGAGATTCGATCCTGTAACCAAAGAATCTCAGGCATGCGCTCTGCCGACTTAGTTAGATACCGCCTGCCTGAGATTCAGAGTTACATAGATTCAGAGTTACACAGATCCAGAGTTACCGATTCAGAATTAGACAGATCCAGAGTTACATAGATTCAGTTACGTAGATCCAGAGTTACGTAGATTCAGAGTTACGTAGATCCAGAGTTACACAGATTCAGAGTTACACATATTCAGAGTTACACATATTCAGAGTTACACAGATCCAGAGTTACCGATTCAGAATTAGACAGATCCAGAGTTACATAGATTCAGTTACGTAGATCCAGAGTTACGTAGATTCAGAGTTACGTAGATCCAGAGTTACACAGATCCAGAGTTACACAGATTCAGAGTTACCGATTCAGAATTACACAGATCCAGAGTTACGCAGGTTCAGAGTTACTTAGATTCAGAGTTACTTAGATTCAGAGTTACGCATATCCAGAGTTACACAGATCCAGAGGTACACAGATTCAGAGTTACACAGATCCAGAGTAACACAGATCCAGAGGTACACAGATTCAGAGTTACACAGATCCAGAGTTACACAGATCCAGACTAACACAGATCCAGAGTTACACAGATCCAGAGTTACACAGATCCAGACTAACACAGATTCAGAGTTACACAGATCCTGACTAACACAGATCCAGAGTTACACAGATCCAGAGTTACACAGATTCAGACTAACACAGATCCAGAGTAACCCAGATCCAGAGTTACGCAGATAAAGAGTAACGCAGATCCAGAGTTACGCAGATCCAGAGTAACGCAAATCCAGAGTTAGGCAGATCCAGAGTTACACAGATCCAGACTAACACAGATCCAGAGTTACACAGATCCAGAGTAACGCAGATCCAGAGTTACGCAGATCCAGACTAACACAGATCCAGAGTAACGCAGATCCAGAGTAACGCAGATCCAGAGTTACACAGATTCAGACTAACGCAGATCCAGAGTAACACAGATCCAGAGTTACACAGATTCAGAGTAACGCAGATCCAGACTAACACAGATCCAGAGTTACGCAGATCCAGAGTTACGCAGATTCAGAGTAACGCCGATCCAGAGTTACACAGATCCAGACTAACACAGATCCAGAGTTACACAGATCTAGAGTAACACAGATCCGCATTTACACAGATCCAGAGTTACACAGATCCAGACTAAGACAGATCCAGAGGTACACAGATTCAGAGTTACACAGATCCAGAGTTACACAGATCCAGACTAACACAGATCCAGAGTTACACAGATCCAGAGTTACACAGATCCAGACTAACACAGATTCAGAGTTACACAGATCCTGACTAACACAGATCCAGAGTTACACAGATCCAGAGTTACACAGATTCAGACTAACACAGATCCAGAGTAACCCAGATCCAGAGTTACGCAGATAAAGAGTAACGCAGATCCAGAGTTACGCAGATCCAGAGTAACGCAAATCCAGAGTTAGGCAGATCCAGAGTTACACAGATCCAGACTAACACAGATCCAGAGTTACACAGATCCAGAGTAACGCAGATCCAGAGTTACGCAGATCCAGACTAACACAGATCCAGAGTAACGCAGATCCAGAGTAACGCAGATCCAGAGTTACACAGATCCAGAGTTACACAGATTCAGACTAACGCAGATCCAGAGTAACACAGATCCAGAGTTACACAGATTCAGAGTAACGCAGATCCAGACTAACACAGATCCAGAGTTACGCAGATCCAGAGTTACGCAGATCCAGAGTTACGCAGATTCAGAGTAACGCCGATCCAGAGTTACACAGATCCAGACTAACACAGATCCAGAGTTACACAGATCTAGAGTAACACAGATCCGCATTTACACAGATCCAGAGTTACACAGATCCAGACTAAGACAGATCCAGAGGTACACAGATTCAGAGTTACACAGATCCAGAGTTACACAGATCCAGACTAACACAGATCCAGAGTTACACAGATCCAGAGTTACACAGATCCAGATAACACAGATTCAGAGTTACACAGATCCGCAGATCCAGAGTTACACAGCAGAGATCCAGACTAACACAGATCCACGCAGATTAACGCAGATCCAGAGTTACGCAGATCCAGAGTAACGCAGATCCAGAGTTATCCAGAGCAGATCCAGACTAACACAGATCCAGAGTTACACAGATCCAGAGTAACGCAGATCCAGAGTTACGCAGATCCAGACTAACACAGATCCAGAGTTACACAGATCCAGAGTAACGCAGATCCAGAGTTACGCAGATCCAGACTAACACAGATCCAGAGTAACGCAGATCCAGAGTTACACAGATCCAGAGTTACACAGATTCAGACTAACGCAGATCCAGAGTAACACAGATCCAGAGTTACACAGATTCAGTGTAACGCAGATCCAGACTAACACAGATCCAGAGTTACGCAGATCCAGAGTTACGCAGATCCAAAGTTACGCAGATTCAGAGTAACGCCGATCCAGAGTTACACAGATCCAGACTAACACAGATCCAGAGTTAAACAGATCCAGAGTAACGCAGATCCAGAGTTACACAGAGTTACGCAGATCCAGACTAATGCAGATCCAGAGTAACGCAGATCCAGAGTTACGCAGATCCAGAGTAACGCAGATCCAGAGTTACGCAGATCCAGAGTTACACAGATCCTGGGTTAACATATATTTGGTAGACAGAGACGAAACTTATGTATACACGTCTGTAGAAAGATGTTTGTAGAAAGTATACTTTATGTACATCCACTTGTGACAAACGTATTTCCGTTTGTCGGATAAACGGGTTATGGATATCCATATGTAGACCATCTATAATCTTATCAACTTTGTTTTGTTTAACGACACCACTAGAGTACATTGATTAATTAATCATTGGTTATTGGGTGTTAAGTATTTTGTAATTTAGAATCGTAGTCTTCAGAGGAAAGCCGCTGCATTTTCCCATTAGTAGCAAGGGATCTGTTATATGCACTTCCCACAGACAGGACAACACATACCACGACCTATTGGATCATTTCAAACATTAGATAATTGTGACGTAGTTTTCTGAATTAACCGTTACATTGTTTTTTTCATTTTTTAAATCCATATACATTTTCCACAAAGGCACAGCACGTGCCACGACCTTTAATACACTTTTGCAAAACAGAGTTAAGTGAGTCTATCTTTTGTTTTTACACTGTGCATACTTTAAAGGGACATTCCTGAGTTTGCTACATTGTAAGATGTTTCCTACTAATAAAATATTTCTACGATTAAACTTACATATTAAAAATATTTTCTTGTTTAGAATATCAGTGGCGGTATATTCAGTGTTTTTCTGGTCGTCTATATATTTGTAAGAAGTCCAAACTGGATTTTGTCTTCAAATAATTTCGTACGTACGAAAAAAATAATATTTTAGGAAATAAAATGAAATTTAACCTAGTACAAATATTAGAACGACCAGAAACACATTCAATATACAGCCACTAATATTTTATGCAGAAAAAATATATTTGATATGTAATTATAATCGTTAAAAAGTCTCTGTTAGTCGATAACATTTTAAAAATTGCAGCAAACTCAGGAATGTCCCTTTAAGTAAGACCAACTGATATTTATATTTCCAGTTTGGAAAAAGATGTAAGAGTTATTCTACATTTTAATGATTATGGGATGTTAAGATTTATTGTCATTTTATGACTAATTATGATTTACTGGTAATTATTTGTTAAATTTGAAACTGATGCTAGGCTAGGATTATTTCTGATTTATGAGTATTTTTTTAATTTGAAAACGATGTTAGGGTTACTAATGATTTATATGTAATTATTCGTCCAATTTGGGAAAGATGCAAGGATCATTTATGATTTATGGGCAATTATGGTAAAAGTCTGAAACGGACTGTCGCAAAAAGGTCAGACATACTCAGAAATATGGTGTAACTGCATAAGTCTTCGATTTCACTGCGTTCCAAATGTCATCATTTATAAATTAAGATCAATGTATTTATACTCCGAGTTAATTCACGGGAAAATACTTTTAAAATCGATATATCCCGAGAAACACCCAAATAATTGATGTTTTAAGCAGCGCATTCTAGATGTTGGCAGCGGTGGATGGCATGCATGCAACATTGGAGGGACAAAGCACAACCTACGTGATCAGTTTTAATTATTTCTCATCGACCAGTAAATAAATGCTATCTCGTAGCTTTTTGTTTTTAATGTGACCAGTAAGATGTACCCACGTTTGTCTCGAACGATGAGAGAGAGAGAGAGAGAGAGAGGGGGGAGGGGGGGGGGGGGGGGGGGGGGGGGTGGGGGGGGGGGGGGGGGGGGAGGGGGGGGGGAGGGAGGGAGAGAAGAGAGAGACGGACAGACGGACAGACAGACATAGAGAGCCAGAGACGGAGAGCATAACACAGAGATAGGGGAAAGAGAGACAGACAGACAGAAATAGACGCGATAAAAACAGACAGAAAAAAAAGACAGGGAGAGGGCATAACACATACAAAAGGAGAGACAGAACACACATACACATAGGTCTACATAATTAATGAGATTTATTAATCACTAGTTGTTGGATGTGATGCATTTGATAAATTTTAACTCATTTTTACATGCACTTTCCCACAGACAGGATAACACATACCACGGCCTTTGCTTTACCAGTCGTGGTTCTCTGGTTAAGACTGGGGAAAATAATCAAAGAATGGATACACTGAGGCGGTTCACAAGCACCTCAGGCGAGCGCTCTATCCACTGAGCTGGACTCCGCCCTCTTTTAATGAGAGAGACGTCTGTGTGGTGGCCTTTACAGCCACTAAAACGTATCCTTAGTTAGAGAGCTGGTACTGGAACTCGAACCCGAAGGCTCAATCACTACGACACCGAGGCCGGTACTGTTTGGTTGTTCGGTAATCGCTGTATTTTCATTACAAAATGACCACACACCGCTGACCGGGAAATTCGTGGGTGTTGTATTAAAATAATGTCACTGACATATAACATTTTCAGCCACCAGTGTCGGTACTTTAAAGAATAACGATTACAGGTTTCCTATATACCATTTCTACCTTCTGTTATAGTTTTTTGACTTGCCATCTAGCCTTATAGATTTTCCATGGCTTAAGGTTGAGCTATTTAGCGTGTTTTGTGGGATCTAGGATACCATGTTTATTAACACACCTCTCAATCCTCGAACACCTGTTTCGTGGCGATGCACATCTGCACGTGCCCACTACACGTGCCCAGGTCGTGATGTTTGGTAAGTGTGCATCCTGTTTACCTTTCTTGGTATTGGCCATTGCCTCTTGTCCTCTTAATACACCTACATCATATTTGTTTTGCGAAGGCAGTCAGAACGTGCAGGGGAGGTTTTGAGTGGCTTGACACAAAGGACGAACTGTGGTATTTAGCTACGCTTTGCGAGATTCCTTCACACATAGGAGTCTCAAATGTGTTGTGGGTTTTCTTCTGGAGGCTGCAAATCGGACTACATCAAGATTAAACAATGAAGCTTTCAATAGTATGAAAAATGACAGGTCTAAATGGTAAACAAGTTACAAGATATATTTATGAAAGAATAGCACCATGGCGGAGTAAATTACTACGATTTCGTTTGTAATAAAGATAAGGTCTTTACGCCCACTTCTCACTCGGCAAACACTAAACACTATTAACAGCTCATGTGTCCAGAAAAACGTGCCGAACCTTAAATGGATATAAGTACCAAAATGAAATAAAACCATTAAGTAATCTTCTCGTATTAATAGTCGATCATTTTTCGTTGATTTACTATACACCAGAGATAGAAAATAAAGAAATGACGGAAAAGTACATCATTGATTTCCTTTATTGGACTTTAAAAAAGGGTGATTCCAATGGGCGTAAACCTGTGTAGAAATCTAATGATACTAGTGCTCTTCTCAACGTTTCAAGAGTGCAGTTATCTTAACTTAGTTTTCGTGTCTAGCGGTATTCGTTTTCGTCTTGCACATGGGGACTACTTATGCAGAGGGCGCATGACTTAGCCCAGTGTTAAAGCGCTCGCTTGATGCGCGGTCGGTCTGGGATCAAACCGCATCTGTGGGCCTATGGGGCTAGTTGTCGTTCGAGCCAGTGCACTACGACTGGTATATCAAAGGCCGTAGTATGTGCTATCCTGTCTGTGGGATGATGTATATAAAAGATCCCTTGCTACTAATGAAAAAAATGTAGCGGGTTTCCTCTCTACGACTATATGTCAAAATTACAAATGTTAGACATGCAATAGCCGATGTTTAATAAAGAAAAGAAAAGTTTGTTTCATTTAACAACACCACAGTATACGATATTTCGTTTTATCTACATGAGAGTGTACTTTCATATAAATGCAACTGACATCATATTGTTTAACGTACTGTAGGCTGTAACAATTATGCAACTGACGTCATGCTTGTTTTATCAACTGAAGGGTGTAGCACGTATACAACTGACGTCATGCTTTGTTTTACCTATTGAAGAGCGTAATACGTACCAATGACGTCATGCTTGTTTTTCTTACTAAAGGGTCTAACACGTATTATTACCCCAGCGGTCACTCATAACAGGGACATTATTTTCCATATTTTCTCAGTGAGAAATATTCTGCATTGGTCTAACGAACAATACTATTGGGCAATTTGACGCTTACAAACCAATGACTTTGTCGGTACTAAATATGACGTCATCACGATTTGACAAACACACAAAATGACGTCATGTAGTTTAAAGAGTTTGCCTTTACGGGTCTCTGTTTTTGGTGTTAAATTAATAAGAAAATGTCATTTTAATGCAATTCATTATAGATTTGGAAGCAGAATAAAGAGAACTTGTGTTTTTTTAAATTATCTATGAACGTGATTAAATTACAACGTTATAATAATTCTCAGAACAGTGCGTAAAGTGGTTTACATCGTTCCTATACAGGTTGGCCTTCGTGCATGTGCGTCGAAAATAAAGGCTTTTAGAGAAAAAATAGCTGAGGTAATAAATAGAATAACAAATTCGGTACCAGTTATTATCAAATTTATGTCCCTCGTGAAATAATTTTCATTTGTCACTCGCTAAAGCTCGTGACAACTGAAAATTATTTCACTCGGGACATAAATTTGATAACTGGTAACTCGTTTATTATCCTCTATTTAATGCCGTCAAGCTTGTTTTACCTGCTCAGGATGTAACACGTATGCAACTGACGTCATGCCTGTCTTACCGAAGGGTGTAACACGTTTGTAACTGACGTCATGCTTGTCTTACCGAAGAGTGTAACACGTTTGTAACTGTTGTCATGCTTATTTTACCTACTGAAGGGTATAACACGTATCAATTACGTCATGTTAACCATGCGTTCTCCCCCTGTATATGTTTTAGCTACTGCAGTATGTAACAATTATGCAAGTGACGTCATGCCTGTTTTACCAACTTGAAAGTGTATCAATTATGCAACTGACATGATGCTTGATTTAGCTACAGTAAGGTTAACATTTATGCAACTGACGTCATGCTTATTTTACCTACTCTAAGGTGTAACACTTATACTGTAGGGTGTAACACTTATACTGTAGGGTGTAACACTTATACTGTAGGGTGTAACACTTATGCAATCGACGTCATTGTTGTTTTTATTTTCTGTAGGATGTACTTCTTGTGCACCTGTACGGTATAACACTTGTGCAACTGACGTCATTATTGAATTACCTACGGCAGGGTGTATCACGTATGTATATATAATTGACGCCATGCTCATTTTACCTACTTTAGGGTGTATCACGTATGTATATATAATTGTAGGGTGTATCACGTATGTATATATAATTGACGCCATGCTCATTTTACCTACTGTAGGGTGTATCACGTATGTATATATAATTGTAGGGTGTATCACGTATGTATATATAATTGACGCCATGCTCATTTTACCTACTTTAGGGTGTATCACGTATGTATATATAATTGACGCCATGCTCATTTTACCTACTTTAGGGTGTATCACGTATGTATATATAATTGACGCCATGTTCATTTTACCTACTGTAGGGTGTATCACGTATGTATATATAATTGTAGGGTGTATCACGTATGTATATATAATTGACGCCATGCTCATTTTACCTACTGTAGGGTGTATCACGTATGTATATATAATTGACGCCATGCTCATTTTACCTACGGCAGGGTGTATCACGTATGTATATATAATTGACGCCATGCTCATTTGACCTACGGCAGGGTGTATCACGTATGTATATATAATTGACGCCATGTTCATTTTACCTACTGTAGGGTGTATCACCTATGTATATATAATTGACGCCATGCTCATTTTACCTACGGCAGGGTGTATCACGTATGTATATATAATTGACGCCATGCTCATTTGACCTACGGCAGGGTGTATCACGTATGTATATATAATTGACGCCATGTTCATTTTACCTACTGTAGGGTGTATCACCTATGTATATATAATTGACGCCATGCTCATTTTACCTACGGCAGGGTGTATCACGTATGTATATATAATTGACGCCATGCTCATTTTACCTACTGTAGGGTGTATCACGTATGTATATATAATTGACGCCATGCTAATTTTACCTACTGTAGGGTGTATCACGTATGTATATATATAATTGACGCCATGCTCATTTTACCTACTGCAGGGTGTATCACGTATGTATATATATAATTGACGCCATGCTCATTTTACCTACTGTAGGGTGTATCACGTATGTATATATAATTGACGCCATGTTCATTTTACCTACGGTAGGGTGTATCACGTATGTATATATAATTGACGCCATGTTCATTTTACCTACTGTAGGGTGTATCACGTATGTATATATAATTGACGCCATGTTCATTTTACCTACTGTAGGGTGTATCACGTATGTATATATAATTGACGTCATGTTCATTTTACCTACGGTAGGGTGTATCACGTATGTATATATAATTGACGCCATGTTCATTTTACCTACTGCAGGGTGTATCACGTATGTATATATATAATTGACGTCATGTTCATTTTACCTACTGTAGGGTGTATCACGTATGTATATATATAATTGACGTCATGTTCATTTTACCTACTGTAGGGTGTATCACGTACGCAATTGACATTGTTCTTTTACCTACTGTAGGGTATATCACGTATGCAATTGACGTCATGCTTATTTTACCTACTGGAGGGTGTAACACTTATGTCAGTGACGTCATGTTAGCCTTGCGGCTTTCCTGCACATCAGTCTGCCATCATGTAATGATCTTATTGATTTAGCCAGTGTGCACGCTGTAAAACCGTATCACTGACGCTGTCATGGCTGCCGTTGTTTCTCAAAGGATGAATCACTCGTTCCTCGGCGGCATATAGAACTCATATTTGTTTGTTGTCTACGTAACGCCAGTCGTCTATTGGAAATGATGCAGCACTTGGTCATAACACAGGTCACACACACTAGAACACGGAGGAGGTCAGACTGGTAAAATCAATAGCTCTCTTCTCAGTTTGATGACGTTACTATTAAGACTCACTTCTGCCTTTGGACGCTGTCTGTGCAATATATACATCTGACTACAGGGACATCGCCAGACATTTGAATGGCAGTAACGCACGTTACTGAACATCGTAAAGGTAAGACATGGGTTTCCGCAATAGTTTAATTACCGTTTGCCTTTGCTGCACCGGCATTTGACTTGTATAATTGCATCAAACGTACAAACACTTCGTTAAAAGCTTTCTCCATTTAAAAAAAAAAAAATTATCTATGCGCAGCAATAACTTAAGTCTACATAGTAAATTAGGAGAGGAAAACTGTCAGTGACTACTTCATATTTAAAACCTGCATTGTAATTAGAGGATCTCGCAACAAAGTCGATTTTCCACCCCATCAATTTCTGTTCAATATATGGCACCATTCTTCCCTCTGTAGTTTTGAGTGTACATATATCATTTGTGATTGCACGAGATGAAACCAGACTGCCCGTGACTTCCATTAATCATTAATGATTTCCAATGATTAAGGTTTCCATACAAAGATGGATATTGGCTATGGTGAATGCCTGGAAAAGCGTGTGTAGAACATAAATTTTTTAAGCCCGTGGCGTAGACGTGTTGTGTAGCGTAGGATGAACAGTAATAATGTTCACGTTAATATTGTCTGTGTTATTCCATATACATGGATTAACATATTAAACTTTAATAACCAGCTTCATAACACGAGGATGTTTTTGAGGGTTTTAATTTTGTGTTTCTTTTGGGGGCAGGGGTTGTTTTGTTGAGGGGGTTTTATGAACCTGATTTCATTTGACAGTGATAATTGTGGTTTATTTAATTTGTTGCAATTTTAGTTCGTTTTTCTATTTTATTTGTATTAATTTTTTTATGTTTTAATTGTGAAAATATATGTCTTTTTGTATGAGATATTAACTTGTGATGTTTTAAAAATAATAATAATAAAAAATAAACACCCACAATCCCATCGGATATTCACCAGTGCAATCCATACACAACTGCAGTATATATCGATTTACGACTTTATAAGGAAGGAATCTTCCAAATATTAAATTCCAGGTTTTTTTTCGAGTGCAAGTGTACTCGGCCTGTTGGAGCTAAAACACAAATGCTGTCAGTCGGGGGATGGTGTGTGTGTGCGTCAGTGTACAAACGGGAATCATAGTATTATTTATTAGTATATTAATGTACTCGTGTGCTCACTGGTGAATACTCTTTTACATATTTTATTTTTGAAAAGTACTAATTTAAAAATATGACAGAAACTGAGCCCTCCAGAAGGTCATATATGTGTACTAGTATTTATAAATCAAAGTTATAAAATTTGTTTTGTTTAACAAATAACGATGTTCCAATAATCGATTATAATCTTATAATCATCCCAAGACATCGTAACATGTATAAGTGAGGGTGGATATTCCCTAACTCTAACGACCACCCTGCTTCGACGGTCAGGATCCAGCCGCTTCACACTTTGTAGGCCGCATTTACAAAGCTTGTTTTAGACTTACACGCGTGTAACTACATACATTTACAAAGCCTGTTTTAGACTTACACGCGTGTATCTACATACATTTACAAAGCCTGTTTTAGACTTACACGCGTGTATCTACATACATTTACAAAGCCTGTTTTAGACTTACACGCGTGTAACTACATACATTTACAAAGCCTGTTTCAGACTTACACGCGTGTAACTACATACATTTACAAAGCCTGTTTCAGACTAACAGGCGTGTATCTACATACATTTACAAAGCTTGTTTATGACTTACACGTGTGTAACTACATACATTTACAAAGCTTGTTTTAGACTTACACGCGTGTAACTACATACATTTACAAAGCTTGTTTTAGACTTACACGCGTCTATCTACATACATTTACAAAGCTTGTTTCAGACTTACACGCGTCTATCTCCATACATTTACAAATCTTGTTTTAGACTTACACGCGTGTATCTACATACATTTACAAAGCTTGTTTTAGACTTACACGCGTGTAACTACATACATTTACAAAGCTTGTTTTAGACTTACACGCGTCTATCTACATACATTTACAAAGCCTGTTTCAGATTTACACGCGTGTAACTACATACATTTACAAAGCTTGTTTCTGTCTTCCATGCGTTTAACTACATACATTTACAAAGCTTGTTTATGTCTTACACGCATGTATCTACATATATTTACAAAGCCTGTTTATGTCTTACACCCGTGTACCTACATACATTTACAAAGCTTGTTTATGTCTTACACGTGTGTATCTACATACATTTACAAAGCTTGTTTTAGACTTACACGCGTGTAACTACATACATTTACAAAGCTTGTTTATGTCTTACACGCGTGTATCTACATACATTT
>NC_054704.1:96467866-96513495 GCF_016097555.1 Gigantopelta aegis | reverse complement strand
TTAGACTTACACGCGTGTAACTACATACATTTACAAAGCTTGTTTTTGACTTACACGCGTGTAACTACATACATTTACAAAGCTTGTTTCTGTCTTCCAAAGCATTGTTTTATTAACTACATACATTTACAAAGCTTGTTACTACATACACTTACAAAGCTTGTTTCTGTCTTCCATGCGTGTAACTACATACATTTACAAAGCTTGTTTTAGACTTACACGCGTGTAACTACATACATTTACAAAGCTTGTTTTAGACTTACACGCATGTAACTACATACATTTACAAAGCTTGTTTCTGTCTTCCATGCGTGTAACTACATACATTTGCAATGCTTAAACACTTGCGTTTAAAGCCGCACACCCTAGTTCCATCCAGCGAAAATAAATGAGAGAGACTCATGGGAACAGTCATGATCGTGTCAAAACATCCCTTTCACTCTGTCTTGTACAGAATGTATCATCGTGGAAAGTGACAGTCTTCCTATAATGAACCACCAGAGAGAGACTCATGGGAACAGTCATGGTCGTGTCAAAACATCCATTTCACTCTGTCTTGTACAGAGATAACAGTTTGATTGCAATAACAATTGTGTGCTTCATAATCATAATAATTATATTAAGCTCTTTTATCGTAAACCCATTTACACACGACTTGTATGTATAGGCTAAATGCTTGCAAGAACAGAATTAACGTAATGCAAAGAATATATTTTTGTTGTTAAAGCCGCACACCCTAGTTCCATCCAGCGAAAATAAATTATAATTTGGTTAATCTACAAACCTGTAACACACTTAGATCACGTTTTTATCAAATGGAGTGAAAAAGCAGGTTTTATATTGATAAATACCATGGGAATCCCCATGTCTCAATTGCTTGAAATAATTTTGAAAGTTAGTATTCTGATGTCACCGGTAGATGTCGCTCGAAGCACAACAATGCCTACGTCACGACAAATTCCACAGACTTGGGGTGCGTTCGTTTCACCTCTCCTGGACATGTCCCAACTGTTCTGTCCTGGTTGTATCCCCTTCTCCAGATATCGTAAGACTTAGCAAAATTATTGGTTTTAAGGGTTTGTAACGTTTTGTATTGAGACACTTACTTGTCTGAACTTTATTGTTACTGAAAATGTTCACGAACTGTGAAGAAAAATCTCACAAATGAACAACAACAAATGATGTTGATCGCGCGAACCGTGCACGAGAAAACAAACCGAACCAAAATGATAACGGTCACGTGGTATACCAACGTCTGTGACATTGAAATGGAAATATCCCGTATAAAAATAGATTAGACCTTGTCTGCTCAACGGTTTTTTCTCAAACGTGCGCCCGTTTTTCAGAAATAGGAAAAATGCATTTTGTGGTATTACAAACACCAGGATTACCAGGATTACCAAAAAACACTTCAGGTGAATGGAAATGTATATTCTAAATAATAAACGGTAAGTAAAGTGCAATTTTATTTGTGAAAAAATGGGTTTAATAGCGAAAAACAACGCCGTAATGGTTAACAACTAGCCGTAACTAGGGTGTGTTCCTTTAAGAAAAACAGGCTTCGTCAATTCGGCCCAAAGTGCGTTTTTAATATTATAATATTTCGAACTGGCTATTCGACTGTTTATGCGAATATAAAGCATAATTAGTAGCATAATAATAGAATCATTTTGTGCCATTTTTACCCATCATTGGTAAACGGTAAAAAAAAAAAAAAAACCCACACAAAACACAAAACAACAATAACGTAACTGTGGCAATGTGTGCTGCTGATGAAAGGTCAAATCTAAGTGATACTATGGTTTTGTGACGTGATTAGCTCGGTCAGTGACCGAGTAAAAAACATTATCTCCACAATCCTCTGAGCGTCAAACAGACAATCGTGTAAGACAGTTAGAATGCTTTGCCCTAATTGGACGGATGTTTTAAAGAAGTCACAATAACCTCAGCACACTTCAACCATCGACTATATCTTGACTTGCGACATTTGATCTTCGGCTTGGGAGGAAAAACCCCAATGCCTCGACATGGGCTAAATCTCTGGGGCGGATCCAGCTTTTCTGATGAGGGGGGTCCAAGACAAAAAGGGCACCATAACATTATGAAAAGGCACTATTGAAAAATTACACACGGTTCACATGAACCATAATATAATAGTGCTACAACAGGGACGCTGGCAGACGTATTCTACGGTGTTCTATACATTGACAGAATAAATAAATTTGTAAAAAACCTAAAAATCCTAAATAAAAGGGGCACTTCTCAAATTTGAGGGGGGGGGGGGGGGTCCGGAATCTAAACAGCACGGTTGCTTTTATATGCATTTTGGTATTTCTTACAGACACGATAACACGTACTATGGACTTTTATAGATCTGTCATGAGGCATTGGTTGGAAAAGGATAAGGACATTAATCAATATGTTGTGTTTCTGCTCCCCAATAATAATAAACGTCTGTTGAATTTGTTGTTTTGTTTCTTTTAAAGATGAACAGGCGTGCAGGAGATGGCCAAACAGTGGGATTACGTTTATTTTTAGCGGGGAGTTGGGTGGGCAATATATTAACTTAAGAAGTGTTGGCGCTGAAATATTTTAATCTGGTTAGGCAACGTATACATATCTCTCTCACACCCCCACACCCACACCCACCCTCCCCCCTCTCTCTCTCTCTCTCTCTCTCTCTCTCTCTCTCTCTCTCTCTCTCTCTCTCTCTCTCTCTCTCTCTGTCAGTAAATCGTAACAGGAAAGACTTTTCCCCTTGGGACAAGAATTATAAAGTAGTTTTGCATGGAACTAGATTAAATAGTACGAAGGTATTCAATATGAAAAGAGATACATTTTGTGAAACAGAACAAAGAAATATCAATTTAAACATACATTTACCCCCCAAAATAAATAATTTTTCATTCAAAATAAAACCAAAACAAACAATTGTAAATTTAGATTAAAAATCAAATTAATTTTGAATTGATATGTTATAATATACTTTATATATAGTTCTGTTTTGTCAGTAAAAATAGATACATTATATCATTCATTCGGACAAGGATTTAAGCCAGATTTGACAGTGACTGATCCTCTGAGTAGGACACGGTAATAGTTTTTACCAACCCAGGTGATCTCTCCCTATAAATCATTACCCACCCACCAACATAACAACCATGTTCACTGATACACATGTACGTATGTAACCTTCGTTGTGTAGATCATCAATCCAACACAGTAAAGTCTAGGCAATATCTGAACTCAAATCTTAACCTTTTCATGGTCATAATGTGTGTGTATAGCACACTTAGAGATGTTTTATTTTGTATCTTGCGTGTTACCACGAAAACTGTGTAAATAAAATAACTTTACATTGTATTTGTATATAGTTATAGAACCTCAAGCTTTATACCGATGTCCGTCATTCATCCATCCAATAGCCGATATTGTTTTAATGTTGTGGTCTCCTTGATCTTTCATTTCAAAGACTACGGTGAAATCCTTTACTTTCGTAGGCTTAAAATACACATTTCGTTGAGTACTTAAATCCGTTGATCAAAAAGGTAGCATCATAAATTCGTATTATATGGGGGCGGGACGTAGCCCAGTGGTAAAGCGCTCGCTTGATGCGCGGTCGATTTAGGATCGATCCCCGTCGATGGCCCCATTGGGCTATTTCTCGTTCCAGCCAGTGCTCCACGACTGGTGTAAAAAAGGCCGTGGTATGTACTATCCTGTCTGTGCGATGGTGCATATAAAGATCGCTTGCTGCTAATCGAAAAGAGTAGCCCATGAAGTGGCGACAGCGGGTTTCCTCTCTCTGTATATGTGTGGTCCTTAACCATATGTCTGACGCCATATAACAGTATATAAAATATGTTATGTGCGTCATTAAATAAAACATTTCCTTCGTATTATATCTATACATGCATTATATTTTCGTTGTTTTTTTAAATTCATTCACTGCACTAGTCCGCGAATTACACGAAACGTAGACCATCACAAATAAAAGTAACTTACAGTAAATTATTTATCGAAACATGTAAGTTAGAATTGACATCAAAGATCTTATTTGATAGTGTAGAACCGTACAAATATGTGTCGTAAAAATACGAATTTATCGTCACTGGTGGGACGGGCTTTAGCTCAGTCGGCTGATCGCTCGCCTGAGGTGTTTGCGTCGCAGGATGGATCCATTCAGCTGATTGGGTTTTTAACTCGTTCCAACCAGTACACCACAATTGGCCAAAGAACATGGTGTGTGCTTTCTTGTCTGTGGGAGAGACCGGCCTCGGTGGCGCAGTGGTTAAGCCATCGGACTACAGGCTGGTAGGTATAGGGTTCGCAGCCCGGTACCGGCTCCAACCCAGAGTGAGTTCTTAAGGGCTCAATGGGTAGGTGTAAGGCCACTACACCCTCTTCTCTCTCACTAACCACTAACCAACTAACAACTAACCCACTGTCCTGGACAGACAGCCCAGATAGCTGAGGTGTGTGCCCAGGACAGCGTGTTTGAACCTTAATTGGATATAAGCACGAAAATAAGTTGAAATCAATCAATCAATCTGTGGGAGAGTGCATGTAAAAGATCTCCTGCTGCTAATGGAAACAAATGTAGCGGGTTTCCTCTGATGACTACAAGTCAGAATTACCACAATGTTTGACATTCAATAGTCGATGATTAATTAACCAATGTGCTCTAGTGGTCTCGTTAAACAAAACGAAATTTAATCGGCACTGGTTTACAGAAATGTTCTGTGGCTGCACGATGTTTGAATATGATGCACACTACACCTGAACATTTTAATCAATGAAACCTGTGCAGGTCGATTTATTCATTAATGGCGGGAGACCCTTTGTTCAGTAACAGGTGTGGTGACTATTGTTGATTTAAAGAACCAGACATCATTCATAGTCAAAGAAGGCAAACACGAGCGGCCAATTAATATTCACGATGCAGTTTCTGATGGATGAATAAGCAAGGAGAGATATTCTGTTGTAAGGTACTTCCTTGTGTTAATGTCATTCTGAGCTCTTCTATTCTGTATTAAAATGATCGGACATTTACATCTCAAACTTCAAAGTGTAAAATCACTAATTTGCTTGTTTTAATTACGTGAATCCTCCTCTACGGCCAGGGCGGTATTTAGCTTAAAATACCTATGTGTGAGGGGTTATATTGAGACATTTCTAGTTAGACTGGT
The DNA here is from genome assembly GCF_016097555.1 of Gigantopelta aegis. Lineage (NCBI taxonomy): Eukaryota > Metazoa > Mollusca > Gastropoda > Neomphalida > Peltospiridae > Gigantopelta > Gigantopelta aegis. The sequence goes on along the minus strand of NC_054704.1, from coordinate 96,508,306 downwards.
CAGAGAAAACACCTTTAAACTAAAATGACACAGTTTAGTATTTTTGGAGGGAAGGGGAGGGTAGGAGACACGCCCTTGACAACCGCACCTGCCCCTATTTATGGCCATGTTACGTCTGCGTGTGGCATGATAAAAACAATTGTCACACGTATGTTTTATTTCACGACGCACTCAACACGTTGTTCTTTACTGTTATAATGGCGTTGGATAAATAGTTAATGAAAGAGCAAACCCGATGCCGCCTTTTTATTGGCAGCAAGGGATCTTTCATATCTATCATGCCTTATACAGGATAGTACACACCACTACCTTTTTTACACCAGTGGTGGAGCACTGGCTGGAACAAAACAAAAGCCCAGTCACCACTTGGCTAGGTTCTGCCTCTATCCTATGAAGATTTGAGAAATGTATCTTGTATCTGCCAAATATTAGTGAGATAAGTGAATCAATGTGAGAGAAGAAACACTTTGTCACCACAGAGGTTGCTCTTGACGACTAGCAGCAAAGGCTCTTTTAAATGCACACAAAAATACACCTGGGAATTAATTAAGCACCATCTAATTTTGACCATTTCGTGGATACAATACACACTGAAATTAATGTTGTAGGTATACAGAGGATATTGAAAAGGATGTTTGCAAATGACACTGTTGTTATGTCAATATTTAAAATATTTTTTGGGAAAAGACAAAAACCGTAAATATGCATCAAAAGGTATGATAATTAACTATGGAACTGAAATCGTACTGATGTGCTTCTCATAAGTAATTTATTCACGAAATCGCGGTAAATACCCTGTAGATACCGAATATGTAAAAATTCCAGGTATAAACCACGTCGGTACGGACACCTATTTTTAGGCGCTTTTTTGGCTGCAAAACAATTCAGGTGATGTTTAATTAATTCGCAGGTGTATTATATATGAAATAATGTTCCTGAGAAACAGTCATCAAAAATATGCGCCAAGTTAACAAATAAATACACTGATTATAATATAAAATGTACTTTCGTTCAAAACAGAATTTGTGAACCACTTCCATCGGCATGCGAGGGTGTTTGCGTGCGTCCTCGACACCCCCGCCCTAGATCCGCGCCTGTGAAAGACATCGATTATTGGACCTAATTGCTTCCCCAGGTGCTCCAACATTGAGGGAAGTCCATACGCCTTTTTCTGATGCAGTTAGTGATCAAATTACACATGATAACGATCTAGGTTTTCTATTTACATCGATACATTAATCAGGGCGGTGTGCGGTGTAGAATATTCCACATGACGCTAATTAGAATGAACAGAGAGAAAGATAAACCCTATGTTCAGATAGGTCGTATTTGACACAACCTCGCTCTATGCCAATTGAAATAGAAGACCCGACGACAGAGGGACAATACATAGGCATCGGAATAAGCCAGCAGCTGGGGTGGGGTTGGGCTGTATATTGATTCGCTTTGTAACTGGGGAAGGGCAATACATAATCAGCAGAGATGGGCAACCATTTTTCTTTCCCGATCGACCCCTCCCCCTCCGTAAACGAATGCACATTAACGTCGGAAGACACTTGGTGAGGGTGATAGTGGGGGAGAGAGTACAGAAGCTAAAATGGACAAATAACACCTACTCCCAGATGGAAAGCAAATTAATAGCCCCCTCTTACCCCTCCGATGCCTTTAATGTGATGAATAAGATACAGTGGACGTTAGTTAAATTGTTTGCGAGCGCTCGCCGTCGTGAACACGCCACAGGTGTTTTCTGTGGAAGAAATGCAGAACATTGTCCAGAAAGCAAATGAGCCCATTAAAGTGCATTTGGTATTCCAGTGAAAAAGCGATCGATAAAACCCTTCAAAAGCTTTAATTAAATAGTCTTCTGGATATGCCGTCTAATCGCAGCAAAAATAATGATGGTCAAGTCTCGGTGGGTTTGCGCCTACGAGGTGAGTAATGGGTTATTCCAGGCTGGATGCGAGATGCGCCAAGAGAAAAAGAGAGTGTGAAAAAATCGTTGTTGGTAAGCTTCAAGCGAGATTACTCCTTGTCGGGTTGGAGCGGTCAGTCGGCCACAGATTCATTCAGCAGGGCCGGTGATAAGAGGGGATGGGGAGGGAAGGGAAGGAAGGTTAATACTGTATATTTTTAAAAATAAGAAAAACAGAAAAGAATTCAAACAATGTTCAGAAGCAAAAAAAAAACCCAACGAACAAAAACAAAAACAAAAACAAAACAAAACAAAAAAACAACGGGGAGATGATGATCATTTTCTAAGAAGGATACTATCTTATTGTGTAAAAATAGATCTAATAAATACCTTTTATGAAACTCGGCGTTCTATTAAAAACATTCTATGCCATACGACTTTCACACAAAAATACGGGAGATAGCTCTCATGTCTTATGCATTCGGCAATTTTCGCTTAGCACCTAAACTGACAAAGTTGTTTCATGGATGTCCGATACCAAAGAATACATCCAAGATGTTCTGAAAAGTCGGTAACCAATTTATTATTTAATTAATTCGCACTTCTTTGCAAAGAACATCATTAAAGGGGCACTTACGACTACCGTAAGGTTGCTTTGTGGAACGGCTGTAAAAGTTACGGTGCCAGTTGTAAAACTCACCTTAAGTCACTACAATTAAGCTTAGCTACAATTATTTTGTGGAATGGGGTCCAGGACAGGAAAGGATGCGGTGTATAGCTGCTGAGCTATAATGTATTAGCTAGTTGCCTAGGACTACTAAGCACGTTATAACAGCATTACCTGACTGTTTGCGTTAACACAATAAGGATAGTGCCTAGCTGTCCCTAAGAAAAAGTAGGAAACAAGAAATCATTTTTGTTTAAAATGATATTTTTGTCCAGTTCACGGGAGATGGAGAATATCCATTATTACAAAGCCCTGGTTCGTTTTTACCCCTCTCCCATCCCCCACAACCCACCCAGTTATTCTAGAGTCAGTAATGTTAGGTTCGGCTTTGGCGACTTGAGATAAGAATAGACAAAAATATATAAAGTGATCGTACTTAAGTTGATCTTAGCACTAAGATTGTTTCGTAAAACGGGGCACTGATCATCTCTGTTAAATTGGGTGCGCCGACTGTTTTATGCTTGGAAACACCGGACACGTTTTTAAAATAGAATTGTACGAGCTCATTTTTTAATAAAAGGAACGAGGTATAACTCCATGCCTAACTATCGTTAATACGGTGACAAACTCTTTTAGATTACAGATGACTATTCTTGTACAATGGAACACTATATTAATGTTCAAAAGGAAATGTGATCTTTTTAGCTTGCAGGGCATGCACGATTTTATGGGTTGCATTTCTTGATTACCGCCAGGAAAGTTCAATGAAGCGTGTTATTAAATAATGAATCTGTTTATAAACCATGCAAGGTAAAGTAGGAGATGCTAAGCAGATGAGTTATAGTTCTAGCCATTGATGGTTACTGAGCGTGTTGTGTAAGCTTCTGCAATGCACGCCTGCCGTGTGCATACGTTATGGGCTACTTCAGTTGATTTATGTACCAGACGATGTAAAAGGTGAGCAGTGTGAAAGACATGATCCTCTATACGATCTGGCAAATCACAAATAAGTAGGTCAAGATCACAATAATTTAACGTCCTGATCAAAGAAAGCTGTCTTTAAATCAACCTGTTGTAGCTGACCCCAACGTGTGTCCAAGACGGAACTTGTAAAAGTCATGATTAAATGGGTTATCCTAATTTTGCTGTCAAAGAAATTTCTGACTATCGAGTCTTTTTGGCGACTAGGACTACATAAACGTTTTGATATAGACTCTATACCCAGTGTATTTGCGACCGTGTGCTAATGTTTGTAGTGGTCAGTTTTCATGTCGCTAGCAATATCACTGGCAATATCAAGGATGGATGTGTTTGAACCCTGAATGGATAAGGATATGTTAAAACATGTTCTCGTCTCGTTCCGTCCCTATTTAACAGTATAGGAAGCGCTGGGAAAAACACATCGGTATCATCTTTGGTATTGCCATCTGCCTCATAAAAAGCCAAACTTCCAGTGAAATACGACCATACACTTGTGTATGTTCACCTGTTCACAAACTCCCAATACAAGCTGATGCGTTATGGAACGTGTTACCCAGTGTTGATGCTGCACATTCCAGCACTTCCAGTGCACGTTGCAGCACTGCACATCTGGTACTCCGTACTTGGTATCTGCAATGGGTAAACACTCATCAATACATTCCCGACGATATCCGGATGCATCATTAATTTCAAAGTTTATTGATCACGGACAGCTTGTATTGGCCGTGACATTAAAGCAATCTGGAGCCGGCACCTGTACGCTCAACCGAGCTGAAATCTTATCAGGTGGCTTTACTCCCGTGCCACGCGTTTTCCCACACCGCAGCAGACGGAGGGACGCTTGGGTAAATATTGGCGGCTTCATTGATTTTTCTACAGATTGTGGTTACTGATTTTTTCTTGATGACGTCCTTAAATTTAAAAGCCCCATTCCGACTGCATGCGGCAGATAACGGTGAATAATTGATTGGGCTCGGTGCAGTGAATGCAGATGCAGAGGTATAAGTTTAATCCTCAAGTATCTCGCGTGGTCTTCACATTCCATCACTTTCACTAAATCTCTTAGAGGCAAAGGTATAGCTTTAATAGCCGTACTAACCAGTTTCGTTACTCAAGACTTTTGTAGCATCAGTTTCTGAAATGTCTGAGTCTGACCTGTCTATGGCATCAGCGTCTCGTATATGTAATTCAAATGTATATTGTTTTAATAGAAATTCAGCAATTACAGTCGTTCGAATGAATTAATGTTTAACGACAGTCCAGCATAAAAATACACATCGGCTATTAAGTGTCCAACAAAGATAAGTACATCAACGTGATCTGTCATTCGACGACATCTGATAGCAATCCAATACGTATTCGACAAGTAACTCTCCGAACAGGACCAATATCTCGAATGAGCTTCCATTGTGAATCCGTCTGGTTTTCTCTCGTCTCATCCAAAACCAGTGCTCCATGACTTGTACGTCAGTGCGGCTCAAACTGAAGATGATAAATCAAATTAAGAACACCACTGCTTCAGTCAACATATCAATGTTCATACAACAAAACACAACACTGATCCCATTTAACATTTTCAATGACGAATGGGTATTCCGATGCATCTTTTAAAAGCATTCTTGTACGCCGTTCTGAATCTATTTACTTACATATTTGCTTCTGATGCTTGAACCTAGCATGCTGATATTACCATCCAGTGGTGCTTGTACTTTCTCAGAAGTTTCTTCAGTTGGAAGGTGATACAGTATATGACCACGTACAGACAGACAAGTAATAGTGAATGAATATATATATATACTAAAGAGGGAAGTGATAGGTATAGTCGACGTCAAAAGGTGTGTGTGCGTACAGTCTGAAGCGGAGAATGAGGTCACTCCTTAAACCTAATTTTTGGGCGCTTTGGCCTAAAGTCAAAATATTTACATGCCATTCAACATCCTCTCTTCCTCTCATTTCATATTTCTCATTTTCCTCCCTTCCCTCTCCCCGCCCCCCCCCCCCTCTCTCTCTCTCTCTCTCTCTCTCTCTCTCACACACACACACACACACATTAAAGTGATAAATATTTGGCTGTCTAATAGAGCAAGAAAACCAAATTGAACAAATTCTTTTCTCGAGTACACGTGTACGAACGTAAGACAACCATCATTGTCAATTTGCCAGCTCCAGTGTGAAAATGCACTGACAGAGGACTTTAGCGTGAACATGCACTAATGGAGGTCAAAGCTCGTTGCTCGGTGGTAGCCGGACAACTGGAGGGTCTTCTCATTAAAACCGCGGTGTTCTGTTCTGTTCCGGGCAAAAGCTTCTTGACGGCCCGGCACTGAGCTCTGGCGCTGACCAGACTTGATCAGCCTCTCATAAACACTTAACCCAGCAAACAGATGAAGTGCTAGCCAATTTATGGACAATAGGTCGGATGCTCGTGCTGTGTCGATAACTCTAGCCGAGAGATGGCGTGGTGTTACGGGACAGCACGTTGTCAGGATTCCTATGAACAGAAACGTTTAGATGAGGATTGCAATGTTTCACAAGGGCACTAGCTTGAGACATTACATGTAGACTTATGGTGATATTAAACAAATTAGTCATTGCTGAAGCATCCACGTCTGTTAGCCAGCTACCTGTCTTTAAAGAACATCTTGCTGATTTTCCAAATTATCTCGTATATTAAATATTGACCTACATTAAGCGACCGGCTGTCTTACTGGTTAATGTTTACATATTCTACCTTAATTGGTGGGTAGTAATGTCTTTATATGATTTTATTAATTAGTTTTAATTGGAATGAACACAGGCCTGCAATACTGTACAACACAACTGGTAGTTAACCATTTCACTCCTAGACTTCTGCAATCTGCTACTCATTCTACTGAGATCATCTGGTCCACAGTGTTGTAAGTGTTACGAACACCTTTGATTGACCATCTCTATAGTCGAAGCTATGGTAGTCTATGTAAGATGGTTATAGTGTTGCTTTTTGTAGTGAAGGTAGCATAATAAACCTATTTCAGCCAACTTGCACAATATGCTAATACTGCTTGCAAAATTGACACTTGCTGTGGTAGGAACATATTTGTTCACCTTTCAACCCATAAAATAGTATCCCGTTAAAACATCGCTTATTAAAATAAAGACATTCGAAATGTCTACCATTACTATTTCAAGCCCATCGATTCACAAAATTAAAATATTATTTCATGTCATGACAATTGTTGTTATTTTTTTGTTTGTTTTTTGTTTTTTTAGTTGTTAAATCTTAATATACGTGCAATTCAAATTATATTGTAATTAATTTTGATCTAAATGCTCAAGTTATATTTAGTGTTATAAGCGTGGACTATGTTTCAGTGTCGACGCTAGTTCTCCATCTGTGCTTGGAGCTACGTCGCATTCTTGTTCAAATATAATTTTGATTTCGTGTCGAGTGGACGAGAGTGTTTGCGTTTGGCGCCCAGCATAAACAGTATATCTGACAGGTTAACGATTTTGGCGGCACGTCATGTGTACAGCAGACGATCACCTGGTGCTGGTGAATGATGAACACAGGGGCATGGACAGGAGGCCAAGTTGACACGGTTGCTCGCTCATTTTTGTTTTGCTATTTCTTGTTCTTGTTCTTGTTCTTCTTCGTCATTTTCTTCTTCTACTTCTATTACTCCTTTTTTGCGCCTAAGGTTAAAATTGAAATGACATAGCCATAGGATGAGAAAGAAAGAGCAAGCGCTTTTCTGTCTGAACACGCCGCACGCACCGTGAAAACAGCATCAGCTTGATGCTAGGGTTTAAGTTGTTGTTTGCCAAATGCGATATCAAGTTGAATTTGGCGGATATGTCATTACCAATTTACCAAAAAGCTAATTAAAAAACTGTATAGTTTGTATTCATGTATATAGCTATTTTAAAGAATCATTCTGTGTAGCTAAATGTTACTTGAAATTTGCTACAAATTGTTTTATAAAATTTCCCAAAATTGGCGTCCAGCTTACATCCTAGATATCAAGTCATCCTACCGAGACCATATGTCACTATCTACTATATAATTGACAGGCGTCGGCCGCTGTTAAATGTTAACTGTATAATACAAGTCTAAACGACAAGCTGTACGGTTTAAGTCTATTTTCTATAGTTTTGGTATTCCCGGTAACCGGTAAAAAGTGTTATATCTACATTTGCTTTCATGTAAGCGCCGCTAAGCGTCTTAAATTATACATTATACCTATTCTAAACATTCCAAACTTTATCCCAAACACAAGGATGCCTTACTTATTCATTCTGATTTTTTCAGCACGGTACACTATATACAAATCAAACAAATAAACTCACTATTCAGAGAAAATCATACGAACTACGTCACTATCCAAGAGTTAACATTTGATCATTTTTTTCCTTTTAGCCAAAAAGTAATTTTAATGCAAGATTTTCAATTTTTACACAACGTAATTGAAATAGCTGAACACACAGCTGTATTCAGTCAAACTTGTCTTGGCGGCGCCTTGTGTAAAAACGTGCATTGCAGTAATTCAACTTGTCAATAGCCTACGGTGTCATTTGTTATACAAATACAAAACATAAATACATTAGCTTCTACATTTAATGCTTATCTAACCAATCTCAGCAGTATTTTGGTTGGAAATTGCTGTGGTAGACTGCCAGTTATCTTGTGGACAGTGGCTCCAAAGTGGATATATTAGTCATGTAAATGCTGTATGTAAAGTGGTTTTATTACGTACGGCTATTTCAGTGGTTTTCGCGCCTGACGTTAAATGAAAGAAAGAAATTATTTATTTAACGACGCACTCAACATATTTTATTTACGGTTATATAGCGTCAAACATATGATTAAGGACCACACAGATAATGAGAGAGGAAACCCGCTGTCTCCACTTCATGGGCTACTCTTTTCGATTAGCAGCAAGGGATCTTTTATATGCACCATCCCACAGACAGGGTAGTACATACCACGGCCTTTGATATACCAGTCGTGGTTCACTGGCTGAAACGAGAAATAGCCCAATGGGCCCACCGACGGGGATCGATCCCAGACCGACCACACAGCGAGCGAGCGCTGTACCACTGGGCCCGACATGAATGAGATATGATAGAATACGATGGTACCAGTCAAACTGTTCACATTTCTCTCCTTCCGAACAAATGTTAAAGTTTGTTTAACGACACCACTAGAGCACATTGATTTATTAATCATAGGTTATTGGATGTCATTCATTTTGTAATTTTGACATTGTCTTAGAAAAAAACTGTTAATTGTTTTCATTAGTAGCAAAGGATTCTTTTATATGCACTTTCCCCATATACAGGATAACATACCACACATTTGAATATACCAGTCGTGGGGCACAGGTTGGGACGGGATAAAAATCTAATCAGAAAACGTGTCCATCGGTAGGATTCGATCCTTCGACCCATGCACGTCAGACGAGCGCTCTACCAATTGAGCTAGATCCCACCTAGCCCGAGTACTCTGACTGTAAGAGAGCTAGACGGACATTTGGACATAAACACGCTCTCATTACAGTCCGAGACCAACCTATGTCTTTTTTTGGCAATTCCTGACTACCAAACGGTAGGCAACGAGTCCCGCTCTAATACCACAACAATCCTATGTTTGACGTCAAATACCTTTACATCAATCATTTTCGAGTTAAGTGATACAAAAAAATCCACATATTAATCACTAATACACATACTACAGAAAGAAACCCGACAGCACCCACATTCAGCTACGCTTCGTGACACTCCGTCGCAACAATTGCAAAGCTCGGCGATCTATTTCGAGACGTAGACCACGTGATCGCGCACTGGGCGATTCCGCCTTGTGCAGCAGTTACGGGGGCCGTCTCATATCAAGCGAAGTTACAACATGGAAGAGTTGGCTAATGCCGTTTTGGATGAATTTGGATTTCATTACGTCATTAAACCAAAACAATTACACATTATTGATTCCATTTTGAATTTGAAGGATACATTTGGGGTGTTATCGACAGGATACGGCAAAAGTATGTGCTACGTACTGCCTCCTCTTATGAGATGACCCCTGTAACTGCTGCACAAGGCGGAATCGCCCAGTCTCGAAATAGATCGCCGAGCTTTGCAATTGTTGCGACGGAGTGTCACGAAGCGTAGCTGAATGTGGGTGCTGTCGGGTTTCTTTCTGTAGTATGTGTATTAGTGATTAATATGTGGATTTTTTTGTATCACTTAACTCGAAAATGATTGATGTAAAGGTATTTGACGTCAAACATAGGATTGTTGTGGTATTAGAGCGGGACTCGTTGCCTACCGTTTGGTAGTCAGGAATTGCCAAAAAAAGACATAGGTTGGTCTCGGACTGTAATGAGAGCGTGTTTATGTCCAAATGTCCGTCTAGCTCTCTTACAGTCAGAGTACTCGGGCTAGATCCCACCCTTCCCCGTACCCTACCAAATACGCCGCTGGACTAGTATTAGCGACGCTCCTGGCTTTGACTCGTGCCGTGCTCATTCTACCACTCGATCAATTCCGTTACGTAAGATTTCGATAAATCCAAAAATAGACATCACTTAATGTACAGTTTCAGATCGCCAACTAATGTGACACTGAGGAAATCATTCAGTGAACGTTTATTAAAAGAACCCATTCGTCAGCACTTTTATAATTGTCTGTCCGACTGGAATGGAGCTCGTGCTAATGGCGGAATGTAGCGCACACAGACGCGTCACATTATACGTCACATCGATGCTGTATAACAAACGTTCACAGTTTGTTTTGTTTAACGACATCACCAGAGTACATTGATTTATTAATCTTTGGCTGTTGGATGTCAAGCATTTTGTAACTTTGACATATAGTCTTAGAGAGGAAACCCGTTAAATTGTTTCATGAAGCAGCAACGGATCTTTTATATGCACCACACCTGTCAGTCATGACAGCACATACCACGGTATTTGATACACCCGTAGTAGTGCACTGACCGGAACGAGCAATAGCCCAAACAGACTGCTGTATAACACACCAAAATAACACAGTATAATATTAAATATATTAAATGTAACACTAACATTTAAGCATGCATGTCAAACTACAATCTTATTGAAATGTATCATAATTCACATTAACAGTATAATTATCTCATAATCCACATTAACCGTATAATTATATATGTATCATAATCCATATTGACGGTATGATTATCTATGCATCATAATCCACATTAACCGTATAATTATCTATGCATCATAATCAACATTAACAGTATAATTATCTATGTATCATAATCCACATTAACAGTATAATTATCTATGCATCATAATCCACATTAACAGTATAATTATATATGTATCATAATCCACATTGACAGTATGACTATCTATGTATCATAATCCACATTAACAGTATAATTATATATGCATCATAATCCACATTAACAGTATAATTATCTATGCATCATAATCCACATTAACAGTATAATTATCTATGCATCATAATCCACATTAACAGTATAATTATCTATGTATCATAATCCACATTAACAATATAATTATCTATGCATCATAATCCACATTAACAGTATAATTATATATGTATCATAATCCACATTGACAGTATAATTATATATGCATCATAATCCACATTGACAGTATAATTATCTATGTATCATAATCCACATTGACAGTATGACTATGCTATGCATCATAATAATTATATATGTATCATAATCCACATTAACAGTATAATTATCTATGTATCATAATCCACATTAACAGTATAATTATATATGTATCATAATCCAATGTATTGTGTCACACTGGTTGTAATATGTTGTGCTATCATAAATCACACTGGCATTGTATCTCAGTACTACTGGCACTATATGTCATACTAACTGTATGATAGCTTAAAGTTAGTTTTGTTTAACGACACCACTGGAGCATACAAATCATCGGTAACTGGATATCAAATATATACTAATTCTGACTCGTAGTCTGCAGAAGAAACCCGCTACATGTCTCCATGAGCAGCAAGGCATCTTTTATATACACTTTATCACAGACAGGGCAGAACATACCACCGCATCATTCACATCAGCGGTGTAAAAATGTGTCTAGATTAAAGATTCCCAGTCTGGAGCTGCACGCGGTAAGACGTGTTTGTTTCGCTTGTGCACACTGCACGTGCTTTCGTGTGCTCGACTTGGGGGTCCTTCATTTCGTTGTTTTTGTCAGCGAAATGAAGTTTTCTACTGGGATGTATGCGGCCATTGGAACAGATTGAACGCTGGAACGCTTCTCGTTTCGACAGTCTGCACCACCAGGTTGGATTCTTTTTCAGCGAGATTCCTCGCCTCTACGTTTTTCTCCGTCTGACTATGTTGACTTGTTTTTTCGTGACTCGTATGACGGCCATTCTGCAGAACGCCACGGTTGTTCGCGTTTAGTCTCTACATGTCCGAGCCTGTCCTAGCAGCACTGGAAGATTGACCGCCCCACTCTAAGAAGAAATAGGAAGCGGGGTCGGCCCCTACTACTCTTTTTCTAGACTTTACATTGTTTTATAGTGATACCATCTCGTATCCTCCGGAGTCGGGCCCGTCCGCACCACTATACCAACCCATGACGACTGGACTATACCCTAGTCTGATACTCTACTCGTTCAGACGGATCCGGCTTCTCAAGATCTGTATTTCAGCACAGCACTACACCTTCAACGTCTATCGACTGTCAATCTAGGGGTTTTCTTGACGGGATGCAACCCATCTCGTCCCTTTAAGCTGTGCACCCAAACGGCCTTAACGAGGCCACTCGCGTGGACATATCGATCGGACTTTAAACGTTTAGATCTGCGTTCAAAATTTTATGTCGAAATTACTTCTTTTTTGTAATATTATTAAATAGTCCGATCCTCTCTTCTTTATCTTATTTAATTTTGGACTGTCCTTCTAAAATGCTCCAAATTATATAAATATTCGGCCGAGCAGTCAATTCTTTTTTATTTTTGGCTTGTAACCTTTTTCTTTTTTTTCTTTAATTTATTAACTTTTTTACTAATTGCTATTTTCAAAATTCTGCCCATTTTCACCTCCCCCCCCCCCCCCCCCCCCACCATCCCGAGTCAGGCCACCGATCTTATCGGAGGTCGGACTCGGGATGGGCGTGTTCGAAACCCTAGTGGTATATGGGCACGTTAAACTAGTTATCATCATCATCATCTAGATTAAAAACTAATTTTTGTAGTTTTAAAGTTATGGAGCGCTATAATTTGACCCATAATGTGTAAAATGCATTAAACCTAATTTCTGAACAAAACAAAATAAACCAAACCGAAAAAAACCTGTTGGCATGTTTAGTGTAAATGACTATACATTGTAGGTATGGATGTATGTTTTATAATTTTATTGTAGACATTTATTACTATTTGGAGGACAACCAATCAGAGATGAATTTGCTTGTTACTGCGCTATTGGATTGTTACTACACTTCAGACCGCGTACATCTTACTCTGTGTGTAGTAGAACGACCGACCGATTCGAATGAATGAATGAATGAATGAATGTTTAACGACACCCCAGCACGAAAAATACATCGGCTAATGGGTGTCAAACTATGGTTAATGCAACCCAGTGTGATGATCATCATCAATATAAAAATTCAACAGTTAAATATAAACACAGTGTAAAGGACTGTGTAAAAATGCAAATATCGCAGATATATATATATAATTATAATTTTGAATAAAATTCAGTATCACGTAAAAATTGTAAAATAAGTTCTGGATGGTAGTAGAACGACCGACCGATTCATGCTGTGTAGAAATTTGTGGAAAACATATTTGCAGTTATCACTGTACTGAAATGTGGTCGATATGCAGTTCTAATATTAATCGCCTGCAATATAAATTACAATGCGCATATCTCATAGCTCTATTGATCGTACGGGCGAACTGCAAGTGTTTACTTAACCGCTATATGGGCATTCGGCACTTGTGAACAGCCCTTAAATCATTCAGAGAAATTGAAAGCTTTTATTGGATTTCATCATCCCAACTGATACTCGTAGATACAAATGTGTGTGTAATGTATACTAGTATATATTCAAATGAGTTTCATAGGTATTAATGGGGGAAACGGCTATCACTGATGTACGTACATTGAAAGTGTTGTAAGCATAACGCAAATACATATTATTATAGTCGTAATTTATAGCTCAGCTCTGTCGTTCGTCAACGGAGCATTTATGATACAATTTTGAATGTTTTGATATTTTAACCAAATTTGACCTATGGGCCTAAATGTTTTACTGAAGGTGGAAAATATCTATAGATTAATTGTTGTGGGATTGTTGTTTTTGTTTGTTTTTTTGTTTTTGTTTTGTTTTTGTTTTGGGGGTTTTAGGGGAGGGCATCCGATATACATACATTGTATGTCAGATATTCCAGTTTATTTTCCCAATGCAAGTTATTTAAATACTAATAGTGTTTATACCTTAGAAGTTAGAACGTAATGTTAGAATGTAGAAATGATATCCATTTTCATTCTGTTTATATTCTCTTGCATTTTGTTTTTGTTGAATTACTTTATTAAAGTTGTTTATCATAGCATTTGTACAGGTAACTGGGTATTACTCGTATTCGGAATTTTTTTTATAGTACGTCTGTTGTTGGGGTAACGTTTGACTTCGTCATAGAGTCTGCCAAAGACAAGAATACCGGTAGGTTATTACTCTCATTTTGTTTCAAAACTGATTATTCACCTAAGAAACAGGTTTTTTTAGGGAATAAAATTCACAAACAAATGTAAGCCAATATCGTTTGCGCCGATTATATGCGATAATGACTGCGTGAGGTAATATAGTTAGGCAGCGCTAGATCAAAGAAATCTGCGGAATTATTAAAAGATTGAATCCAACGACTGGCCGATTTATTGAAAGCAATTTCTTGGAAGCAGTGTTTAGGAACACACCGTTGTATCTAATAGCTATGTCGGTCAATAGCAATTCCTTCTTGGCTATAAAAATGCTCGCTCTCTCTTCTTTTCCTTCTCTCTCTGTTACCATCTGATCGATGTCTTATATTAACAGATCGCACAAGACATGCGATGGTTAAAATGAAAATTCGCGAGTGTGGCCTTTTGCAATAAATCGAATAAAAAACCATATTGTTTGTTTAAAGATTCATTCAACATGAGCACGGTGTTGTGTATCAGGGAATGAATTAGCGGTGCAAGGCGATAAAAGGTTACAATGGATTATGCTAAAAGAAATTACGTCTTGTTTTGCGTGCAGTTGCCTATAACTAACCGCTAGGTAAAAAAAAACAATTGTTTCCAGGAAGTTTTCATTTAAATTGTATTTGGTGATCAATCAGGGACTGTTTTAATACCCACACCTTACATATTCAAGAGCCGGGTATGTATCGCACACACGCGAATCTGAACACTCGTAAGAAGCACGGACGTTCGAGTGTTAGATTTGTACCAGTCGATGGAACACTCATGCGCGCTACGTTATATTGTCTGGGTTCATATTCCATACAACTGATTGGGTTTTCCCCTCGTTCCAACCAGTCCACACAACTGATCAAAGGCCGTGGTGTCTGCGTTCCTGTCTGTGGGAAGGTTCATATAAAAGTTCCTTGCTGTATTAGGACAACTTTGGCGGGTTTTCTCTGATGACTACGAGTCAGAATTATCAAATGTTTGATATACAATAGCCGATGAGTAATTAATCAATGTGCTCCAGTGGTGTCGTTAAACACAACAAATTTTACTTTATGAACACAGACAGTATAATATCGCGCATGAGTGTTCCACTGACTGATAAAAATCAAACGCCAAGAAACTCCAACCACGACCCGAACGCCCGTGGTAAGAAGGTTACAAAATGCAGAAACGTATTCCATTAAGCCGAGTTAGACAAATGTTTAAGAAAGTCACAAGCCCTCACAGAATCTCTGGCTAGTGCTCTGTGTACTATAGCAATACTGTTGATCATTTCCACTAGCCCAGACCAAACTTTCACTAGCCTCAACTGAGGGCTAGTGAATTTGTCGAACCCTGAATGAAGCTGTTTAGTATTCTACATGCGAATACATAACAAACAGTTTGAATATAACAAGTCTGTTACAACTATTTTTCTCTCGTTTGGATATATATGTACTTTAAAATATGAATTAATGTATATTATGTATATCTTTCTAAAATGTGGGATGTTTTTATTTCTTTCTTTTTTTTCTTTTCTTTTTTTTTCTTCTTTTTTTTTATTGCCCCCAGAACATAGGCAGTGAACAGGTTGGGGAGCCGTGGTCACTGCCTTACAAAGTACACATTTAAACAATAATATCTAAACAAAATATGCTATTTAAATATGTTAATGCTTTCTATTTATAAGACGGAGAGAAAGAGAGAGAGAGGGGGGAGGGGGGTGCAACAGAAGTAGATAAGTCTAAAGAAGTTGTGGGGATATTGAAAGAGTATTAGAGAATGACATTTTAATTAGTACTCTATTTCCAAGTGAACTTTCAAAGCATTATTTTTAATTAAAACATTCTTTCAAAGAGTGTTTAATAGGGTGTCCATTGCTTATGAAATGCTTCATAGTTGCAATTTTTGTAATAAATATATTTTTCTATTTCAAAATTATTTTGTAGAATATTTTTCGCGGCATTGACATGTAAATTTCTTTTTTGTATTTTCATACTGTAAATATAATATTTTATGTTGATAGTCAGCTAATTTACAAAATCACCTTTTTCGTTGTTGATCATGCTTAACATAACTATGTCTCTGCTTAGGGTAATATTAATTCCAATTCCATTTCTTATCCATTCTTCTATTGCTTCCCACAGAGAAAGTACTAAACTACATTCAAATAAAAGGTGTTGTATGGTTTCAGGTGATTTGTTGCAAAACCTACAGGCATTGGAATCAATATAATTAATCATATTTAGAAATGTGTTAGTTGTAAGAATTCGGTGTATGATTTTTTTACTGAAATCAAGATAATGTTGTGCTTTTGACAGATCTAAAGGGTAGAATGTAATATATTTCCCAATCATATATATCATAGATATATCCTTCTTTAGAACATTTTATTTGTGATTTTGGAATGGTGGTTTGAGCGTTCAGTAAATCATATATATGTTTGCAACCTTTCTGATCTTTGAACAAAACCTTTAAGTTATATGGAAGAACAGGATTTTGTAATGCTATAAAAACGTCATCATTTAAATTATCTAGGTTGTAAATGAATGATTTTATAGCACTGACCAATGAAGCATATTCCAGAAAATTGGTAATTATGTCGTATTTCTCTATGAACTGTTCATATGTTAGAAAGTCTCCTTGTTCTTTCAACAAATCGTTAATAACGATAATACCTTTAGAGATTCATGAATTGTTATTAGTCAGAGGACCACGACTAGTATATCAAAGGCCGTGGTATGTGTTATCCTGTCTGTAGGATGGTGCATATAAAATACCTCTTTGCCTCCAATGAAAAAAAAAATGTAGCTGTCAAAATTAGCAAATGTTTGATATTCAGTAGCCGATGATTAATAAATTAATTTGCTCTGGTGGTGTCGTTAAACAAAACAAACTTCTTTTTTAATATTCACGACACTTCCATACCGTTGGAACCAGACATGGATCAGCGAACGCATGTTTCTGGTGGATTTTCAGCTTAGCACGAGAGAAATGCACGAGTCTGATTTCTTGGAATCGACAACAACACGGATTGATTTTCCAATAGAAGGATATTACATATCTATATGTCTGAGAATACGTCCCCGGGGCGCCATCGCCTTTCGGTCTTAACTGCAAATCCAGTACATTGGGGCAAATAATGAGTTTATGGAGTAATAATGGTCGACTTGGCATTGTAGCCAACGTGATCAACTTCCATCTGGAAGGCCGGCTTATCGATTCGGTTTTTTGACCTCTTTTTCTTATGTTCGGTGGCCAGTCGTGTAATCACCAAGCCAATAGGTGATTGGTCGTCCGTCATTATCTAGTTCAATGTTGATTGGCTGTTTGGTGACCACCAATAAGACACTCTTAAAAACTAAAAATAATTTAGCGCTTGTCAATACCTTGAGATAGATTATGCACGTATATTATAAGTAATACAATGTATTATACTGTAAATCAAAGAATAGTTACGTTTGAAAACAAAGAATGTATACACAACAGAGATTTGATTACAACAAGAACATCCCCAAAAGAAACGAACTATAACAAATGTTGCAGCATAGCTCAGTATTGTATACTGACTTTAAAAACTGAACACATGTGACTGTAGACCAAGTTTAATTTAATAGTACTAATGTCCGTATGTCATACCTAGTTGTTGTGTGGGACAGAATATCAACTTGTCGAACTGACTGCCAGTACGACGGTCAACTTCTCATACTTGATTTAGGTTTTTGGTTGCAGTCACTATTTGCTCTTATCCATCCAGTGCACCACGACTGGTATATCAAAGGTCGTGGTATGTGTTATCCTGTATGTGATATGGTGCATATAAAAGACTCCTTGCTACTAATGAAAAATGTATTTCCTCTCTAAGACTATATGTCGAAATTATGAAATGTTTGACATCCAATAGCCGATGATTCATAAACCAATGTGCTCTAGTGGTGTCGTTAAACAAACAGACTTCTTTTTTTTCTAATTTGCTGTTACTATTTGTGTGATCCCTTCTGTTTTTTCATCAGTATATTATATTATTATATTATTAAGTATGCTTTGGGTCACATTATTATGTAAAATATACGACTTTATCATTATAATTTTATTTTTAATATCTGGACATCCATTTGTACTGCCAGAATTCCTGCTGTCTGCATGCATGCATGTCTGTCTGTCTGTTTGTCTGTGTGTCTGCCTCTTTACCTGCCTGCTTGCCTGTGTGTTTGCTTGCCTGCCTGTTTATGAGTGAGTACCTAATCTGAACGACAAAGCCGTAATACGTAATACGAGTCGTATCTCCGCACAATGCAGAGTCGAATGGGTATTTGGCAAAATATTGCTTGATTCCATGAATCTCTTTCTAGTGCCTCGTCTATGGGAGGACAGCCACTCCCGAAGATATCTTTACTGGAAATTTTATCCCTCTTACATTGCCACAAAGAGGACTGCCACTCACATACTAATTTACTAAATCAAAACTAGCACAGAACAGAGCATAGTTTGTTCTTTACCAACCGACCAATCGACCGACTGACCGACAGTCTTCTTTTTCATCTAATTGTGGCATGTTATATATTATATATATATATACTTGATGAACCTGTCAATATCTAACTGCTTTGTCTAAGACCCCAGGATCAATTCATCATATTGACTAAACCGAATGGCTTTGTGTAGTTGGGGACAGTGTATCCAAAACAGTCATGACGTTATCTACATTTGTATTTGTTCATCAAAGGTCGTGTCTTTCAGAAGTTAGTTATTCTTGGTATTAATATATGACGTCACCTTCAGATATCCGAGAGCGTGGTGCTATGCGGTATCGATCAGAGAGTGCGTGGGCGGTCACAGACAGGAGATTTATCACCAGTTCAACTCTACGGAAGCTTATTTTTTTAAGGCAACAAAGAAGAAACCCACCATGTTTTTAGTTGACGCGGACATCACATTAACGAGATTTTCAAAATGTTCTACTTCATACGAAATCATTTGGGCTTCCATTTACTTGTGCCAGATGAAGCTGAATGAGAAATGCTACATCTTAGTGTAAGACAATTTCCTGTTGAATTATCACAGTGCCGGTACAGACGTACTATTCTACGGATGTCTTTGTCTAGTACTCGCTCGCGTTAGTTTAGACCCCCCCCCCCCCATCACCATCACCACCCACCCACCCACACCCACCCCTTACACACTCGACTGGACCCATTGTAGGTTTTTCGTATATCAACGGTCGTGGTATGTACTCTCCTGTCTCTGGGAAAGTGCATGTCAAAAAATAAACCTTGCTACTAATGGAAAATGCAGACGATGAGTCAGACTTACTAAATGTTTGACATCCAAACATGATAGCCCGTGGTTATCAATGTACTCTGATGTTGTCGTTAAACATGTGGAGGGCGAACTTGAAATTAATTAACTATAAATACAAAATGTAAGTATCGTCATCATTATATCCACCGATCATTATATTCATCATAATCATCATGATCATGTCACCACCACCATCGCTATCATCATCATCTTAATCAGCATCAGAGTGAGAGGAACGTTTCACCAAATACCAAATCCATTTCTATAGCTACTGCTTTACGTTAAATTCCAAGAATGGGCCGAAGAGTACGACTGAACGGACTGCGCTGATTACAACAATATTTTATGTGTGGTCTTCATATTGCACATATTATTTAGTCACATACAAGCGGTATTGTAATACACATCGGTTTTATAGTGAACATGTATATACTCTCTCTCTCTCTCTCTCTCTCTCTCTCTCTCTCTCTCTCTCTCTCTCTCTCTCTCTCTGTCTGTGTGTGTGTGTGTGTGTGTGTGTGTGTGTTTTAAAGGGACATTCCTGAGTTTGCTGCATTGTAAGATGTTTTCAACTAATAAAATATTTCTACAATTAAACATACATATTAAAAAAATATTCTGGTTTAGAATATCAGTTTCTGTATATTCAATGTGTTTCTGGTCGTCTTAATATTTGTAAGAAGCCCAAATTGGATTTTGTCTTCAAATAATTTCGTACGTACAAAAAAAAAAAACATTTTTGTAAATAAAATGAAATTTAACCTAGTACAAATATTAGAACTATCAGAAACATGTTTAATATACAGCCACTAATATTTTATGCAGAAAAATATATTTGATATGTAATTACAATCGTTAAAAAGTCTTTGTTAGTTAATAACATCTTAAAAAGTGCAAAAAACTCAGGAATGTCCCTTTAAAGCAATTTTTCTTCTTTTTCTTCTTCATTTTCTTCTACTATACTCCTCGGCATTTTCAATTCTGTCCTCATCCTTCATCTTCTCTCTATCTTCATTATTATTATTATTGCGATCGCTATTCTGAGTTATTTTTAATTGCGATTACGCTGCCGTGAACGGTAAGCTATCGTGGGAGCAGAGAGGCTTAGTGCTATGTGCTTTTAACAAGGGCTTTATACTAAGAGCATTCTGCCCTACTCGATACCAGAAACGTATATTTTGCGACGTCCCTTACTATAAATATCGACTGAAATTTCTTCACATATATGCTTTCTTCTAGTGCAATGGTAAAAATACGCGTGGGAAGAGAAGCTGGTTCAATGAAAAAATCTATTTCTTTCGAAATAAGGATCGACGAAAAGCGCTCGTGGGAACCGGCTGATGATGCTTCCGCGGCAAGCTCGTTTAACATGTTCTGCTGTTGAGAGCAACCAAAGCTAAACAACGCAAAGCCTTCTCGTTTCCAATTCCCATGGAGTTGTGTTACTGGTACCACTGAAGTTGTCGGTAGGCGATAGCTGGTTCCGCGGAGACACTGTCTCATTAATATATACATGTATGTACAGCGTAGTGAACAAAATGCTAGCTACTTGCTTATTGAATTAAAGAGACGGTATACTGTTTTACTGTCGAATGTCGTTAGTGTGTCTGTCGATAACCTATTGAATGAATGAATGAATGAATGGTTAACGACACCCCAGCACGAAAAATACATCGGCTATTGGGTGTCAAACTATGGTAATGCAAACAAATAAAGTGATGATCGACATCAATATAAGAATTCAAGAATTAAATAAAAACTGTGTAAAGAACTGTGCAAAAATACAAATATCACAGATAGATACTGACTTTTACTCCAAATTTCAATTTTGTGCTGTATTGGCCATTCTCAAAGAGAATGTTACACCCCAGCACCACGGTGAGGTTACAGCACGCGCAGGGGATAACCTATTGAAGTCAGTTTTAGAATTGTGTTAAATAAGAACCTATAAATACGTTAAATGTAGGCTACCAAAAAAAGAAGAAAAAAGATTGAGATTACAATTAGATAATAATGGTGTCTTAAGTTGATACAAGCAAATAGGTGTGTATATTTTGGAGTATCAAAATCCTATTGCTTATGGAGTTGTCTTGTACGGTTATGCTATACATTGCATAAATATATGTTACTTTTACACCATATAATTGTATATTATTTAGTTTTGGTTATTTGGTTTCATATTACTATAGCTTCACGTTATGCCGGTATGTAATATCATTTCTCTGAGAAATACACGAATAAACAGATTTATTGTTACTAATCGGTATTAGTAAAGTGTGGCAGCAGGTTCGCCCTCGCATGCTAAACCGTTTACCATGACTGTGGGTGTGGGTAAATGTTTGCATGCTTCCATAAGAGAAATATTCAAGCACTCCTGTTATGAACACAACCTCTGACTTAAATTTTCTGACAACAAGGGATGACCTCAGTTTTCCAATAGTCAGTTCTCCCTTTATGTCGAGCCATATACCTTCTGCTCCAGCGTTTGGTGCCAACAACTATCGAGTTATTTTCCCGCAGCCGCATGTTACAATCAGGACCGCTATAATCGTCGTCGTCGCCATGGTTTACACCTAGGTCGTCTTCAACATCATGTTCTTCGTTATCATTGCCACCACCACTGCCATGGTAGTCATCATTGTCATCGTTGTAAACATCATCATCAATACCTTTTCTGTTGTACAAACATTCCAATGAAGTCATCATAAGTGATGACATTAGTTGTGTTTCTAAACTACATCCACGATACGCTATAGCCCGTGTCCACATTCTGTTTTCGTATCTAGAGTACTAAGTATTCGTGAAAATGTACCCAAAAGACGTTCTATTATACTGACAGGAATTGTGTTACTGTTGCTATTGTGATATGGGGTACTGTAACTTGAAAATACCCTTTGTAACTCAACTCAATATAATACACTCCTAATATTGGAGTGTTAATCTTATAATTAAATGTGACACTTGATCTAGTACTCCGCTGACTCTAATAGATATTCCCAATAACCGAATCTTTGGTATGTTTTTATATGCTTTGATATGCTTGCCACTACATAAATGGCAACACATATCACGACATTTGATATACCATCACTGGTTAGGGATGGAAATAACCCACTGGGTCAGTCTAGAGGGAAGATTTGATCTTGTTAGCACTTTTCACGCGAACATGATGTCACTGAGATCTAAATTAAACCATTTTACACCTTGACGAAACTACAGTCAATCGTATATTTCCACATGGTTTTGTCTACTTATAGTGTAGATTACAATAAAAGATTACATTTTACCGTGCTTTTGTTAAAGCACGTCATCAGTTTCATATCCTATAGTTACAGTTGTACAACTGTTAGGTAACAGACTATAAGCAAGATCTAGACAATATGTTAATCTCTCTAAAGATACTCACTACACAACAATACTGTAAAAATCGAATACAATTCAATTCCACGATAGACGTATGTTTGTGATACAAAAGTCTTGAAATAATTGGATATTTGTGCAATTATGTTACAACAAGTAGCCATGTGCCAGAGATCTCTCGGACCTATTGCTAGCTGGCCTGTAATGGCCGTTTTCCTTATTTGTATTAAGCACCGACTGAAGACAATGTTGGTATGGCCAAACGAAGGACTATTCACTGAGATTGAGAAGCGAATCTCCGCAAAGAAGCTGTCGTGTCAATAGTCAGTTTACATATAACGACCACCGAAGAGAGAAAGAAAAAAAACCTAATTCAATGGCCAGGATTTCGATCACAGCTTTGGTTGCAATCGAGGTTTTCTATTTAAACGTCTGGTTTGCTCTGTGATTAATTTGTCCGTTTTGATAGATGAATGCGCTGTTTACGGGGCACACACTGTGAACTAATTTGGATGTGCGCATTCAGATGTATCTAATACCGTCTGGAGCAAAGCACCGTGGTTGGAATGTCGAGATCTAGGTGGTATATATCCAAACGACAACCTTGAACATGAATCCGACCATAATACACGTCTAGTGCCATTATGTATTGATGCCAAGTAGGTGAGCTGTTCAGGACCGTAGGAACGATATCTGAAGTAGGGGGCACGGTGTCTAGTAAGTGAGTCACAGCTTCTAAGGGGAACATGTCATATTTCTCCTCTATGGGGTGGGGTGGGGGGGGGGGACTGTGATACAGATGCAGACAGAAATACAAATAGTTACACACACAAATACACACACACACATAGTTACATAAAGATAGATATATACAGATACAAATGCAAATACAAATACATATAGTTACACACACACACACACACACACACACACACACACACATATATATATATATATATATATAAGCAGAGATAGAGAGAGAGAGAGAGAGAGAGAGAGAGAGAGAGAGAGAGAGAGAGAGAGAGATACACAAATGCAGACAGAGATACATGTAGTTACGTATAGATAGATATATACAGATACATATGCAGATACAGATACAGATAGTTAGATATGGATAGATATATACAGGTACAAATGCAGATGCAGATAGTTACTTATAGATAGATATATACAGATACAAATGCAGATACAGATACAGATACATATATATATATATATATATATATATATATATATATATATATATATATATATATATTATACACACACACGTTTAAAAACAAGTGTTTAGCATTATTAAATACAAATTTAAAATTAATAAAACTAGTAAAATTGCACATATTTTATATTGTTCAAACATAGTGTGTTGAAAGAAACTGAAGAAGGAAATGTCTTATTTAATGACGGTATTTAAAGAATGTGTTGCAGCCCACCAATGTTTCATATACCAATCAGATGTATTTTGCTGACTTTGCACTTTTCTCTCATTGATTTTAGTGTTTTTTGCGTGGATGACATTTCCTGGTGTTTGGTGTTCATCATCTTGAATAAAACAATTTAATATGTTGGGCGTATATGTTGACGTACGTACTAGTGATAATGTTTCACGGTGCGGAATTGATTGCTTGGGCAATGAATTCATTCAGATCGTTTTTCGTTGTGTACACGTGGGGTTCCAAGAATCAATAGCACGTGCAGCGGTAATGGTCGTAGACACATTACGATCAATAACTGTCGACAATGTTATTATTTTCACTGCCCCATAATACACGAATTCGTGTCATTTTCTCGTATTGTGATCTATTTTGGGACTTAGCTATCCACAAAGGCAATCTAAATCAGTGATGATTTTTGTTCTATATTAATATGATGTTTCCGTTGGACATGACCTTTTTCGACATTAGGGTTTCCTCAGCACAGTTGTAAACCAGAAACTATAATATAACTGTTTCGTTGATACTCTGTGGTGCATGCAAATCAACTATTAAGTGAGAAAGCAAAAAGGAATATATCGTCTGAGAGGAAATAGTGTTAAACGTGTTTTGATATTTTGATATTATTGAAATGGAAGAAAAATGCATTAGTACAGTACATGAACACGTGCTCAAACATTTTATACTAGTCACAGTATCTGCTCTTTGTAAACTTGTAGTATATACCAGGGTACACATTAAAGGGACATTCCTGAGTTTGCACTATTGTAAGATGTTTCTGACTAATAAAATATTTCTACGATTAAACTTACATATTAAATATAGTTTCTTGTTTAGAATATCAGTGTCTGTATATTCAATGTGTTTCTGGTCGTCTTAATATTTATAAGAAGTCTAAACTGGATTTTGTCTTCAAATAATTTCGTACGTACGAAAAAACTAAATTTTGGAAATAAAATGAAATTTCCCTTAGTACAAATATTACAACGATCAGAAACACGTTTAATATACAGCGACTAATATATTATGCAGAAAAATATATTTGATATGTAATTACAATTGTTAAAATATCTCTGTTAGTCGATAACATCTTAAAAATTTGCAGCAAACTCAGGAATGTCCCTTTAAATAGTTTGCTGCACTTGGCCAGCCAAACAAAAAATAACAATTCTTGAAATGCTTGTGCTTCGAAGGGGTCAATGCACCGTGCAGACTGTCGATATTACATATAACCTATGTAATTAAATGGTTAACAATCGCACAACAATGTAGATAACAGGCTTAGACCTCCTGGCTTGTAGCTTTTGGGGTCAGACCCGCCGACCGGTTTTTATTGTACATAATATTGTTTAGATTCAACAAGAATCCGGTCGTGGTAAATAGGTAGGTAAATCTGCACATAAATGGGGCACCCAGCTTGTCCGGTGGTGTCTGAAACATGAAAATAAAGTATCTGCAACATTTTTCTGCAATTTTCGCCATCAGTTGTATAGCAAGCGCATATGCAAGACATTGTTCAGGGGGAGTGGGTCTAGACTGTGGTGAGCAAACTTGCTTGAGGGTTCGGGCCATCTTCTACCGGATGATATATATATTTAAAAGAAAATTCACTTTGAGCATGGAGAATTCGAACCTAAACTCTCTTCTGCCCACAGACCTGCGTAGGTAGCAAAACGACCTCCATGGACCACGTCACCTATATGCTGAATATATATTGAATATATACTGAACTGCATTGCAAAAGCACCATTAAATTTTCAGTTGTTATTGCTATTGCATGTGTGGAGTTGCTACAAAACACACAATAATTCTAACCCGTGTATACATTGTTGGGGTATTTATTGCCTAGTCATCCTTCTCATATCCCTTTTACAGCTATCAATCTGACTGGTGTGTTTTTAACAGAGTCCAGAATATAAGGATAATATTAAAAGCTGCTGACCCTACTAACTAGGCAGTGTAAAATAGTTTGGCTGTTACAGCTTTTTTACCGGTAACTTGCACATTACGTATAACCTATAGCTAATGCTGAAACTATCAGTTGTTATGGTTATACACCACCATTAATTACTCCATGCAGTTCAATACATGTCTTACGTCAGAATATACACTATCGAGAGGGTCATGTGACTACAAATTTTAGGAAGTGCTCTTAATTGATAAGTACCGTGTACAAAATTAACATAGGTCGACGGCGAATTTGTTCAGAGCGTTATACTACTTACACATTTGTTATCAATCAGTATTACCTATAACAAGTAACTTCAAATAAATGGGTTATTTAAATACTACAGAGGTCAACCTACTGGTAATAATCATACAGAGATTTCAAAAGAATTGTGTATTTTTGTTTTTGTTTTTGTTTTTTGTTTTTTATGAGGAACTATTACCAAAACCGGACTATATTAAGCCAAGCCAACAAGTAAAGACACAATTGGCATCGGTGGTGTCATGGTTAAGCCATCGAACATACGGCTGGTAGGTGTTGAGTTCGCAGCCCGGTACCGGTTCTTATCCTGAGCGAGTTTTAATGACTCATTGGGTAGGTGTAAGACTACTACACCGACTTCTCTCTCGCTATCCACTAACAGCAAACCACTAACCCCCTGTCATGGACAGACAGCCCAGATAGCTGAAGTATGTGCCCAGAACAGCGTACTTCAACCTTAATTGGATATAAGCACGAAAATAACTATAAGAAAGAAAACAAAGTAACGACACGACAAATGGTGGTGTTGTGCCGTGCGGCAAATCCGGACTGTTTCTGATCGTTTTGGTGTTTGTTTTAGTCTAGCTCAAAATATATTTTATATAACACAAAAATTGTACCTACTTATGAAACTCAAGTTATCATCTTTGAGGCAGCTATACGTCACACTAATTAAAAAGGTCAACACATTATTCCTCCTTCTTTATCTTTCTTCTTTTTTCTTCTTCATTCTTTTCCTTTCCTTCTCTCCATGTATGTTACAGTTCTGGAGATATCATGAACATATTAAAGGGACAGACCCTAGTTTTTAAACACTACAGCATGTGTTTCACTATTAGAGCCCTTTATGATCACTGAAATCAAACATTACTTATATTTTATTGTTTAGATTATCCATTTTAGTACAACTGAAGTGTTTCTGGTCATCCTGGTGTTTTTAATACAACAAAATGCATTTTTCATATTTTTAAAAACGCACGTGCGTCTGAGAAGTAACGATTATGGAGTCACGTTTTAATCTATTTTTAAGGTTATTTCAACGTCACAGGCTCTTGTTTCACTCTGTTGTATCCAAATTTGTTACAGGTTTGTAAATTAACCAAACTTAGTATCCATTTTTGCGGGTTGAAACTAGGGTCTAGGTGAAAAATATGTCTTAGTGTTTAAAAACTAGGTTTTGTCTCTTTAAAGTTAGTTTGTTTTGTTTAACAACACCACCAGGGCACATTGATTTATTAATCATTGGCTATTGGATGTCAAACATTTGGAAATTGGACATATTGTCTTAGAGAGGAAACAGTCTACATTTTTTCCATTAGCAGCAAGGGATCTTTTATATGCACCATCCCACAGACAGGAAAATACATATCACGGTCTATGATATTCCAGTCGTGGTGCACTGGCTGGAACGAGAAATAACCCAATGGGCCCACCGACGGGGATCGATCCCGAATCGATCGCTAATCCCGCCTCATATATCTATCTATATCTATATCTACACACACACACACACACACACACACACACACACGCACACGCACACACACACATACACACACACACGTTATGCTGACTATAAATTTATATTGTATTTTTGTAAAATGCTGGGAGAGACTTTAAGACTCTTTAAGACTCCAGAGTTGGCTGATGTAAACGGAATTTATGTCCTGTAGGAAGTCCTAGGAAAAACACTACTTAAAAATAAACCAGGTATGAAAGTCCGGGTAGGACTATGGTTCCTAAAACATAGAGGTCTCAAAATTGTTTATTTTAGGTCAATAAATAAAAATAATAATTAATGGGGGATGGGGGTGTCTGTTTATTTGTTTTTAATAATTTTTGTATAAGTTTTATAAATTTTATTTATACATTTTTAAACGCAAAATAATTTTTATTCAGGCCATTTTTCACCAAATGCATAGAATAACGGGAGGTTGTTTTGGGTTTGGTTTTTTTTTATAGTTTTTTAAAATAATTTTTAATCATTGGGACCTAAATAATTAATAGTTTACTTACCAACTAATTTATTAATGAAAGTAAATAATATTCATATATATGTGCATTTTTTTCTTCCCCCGAATGCATTCCTTGTAATCGATAAAAGGCTATATTATCTCATTTAAGTTGGACTATTTTCTGTCTGACCATCTATTATTTGCTTATTAGGCTACATTGCCCACAGGCCGTTGACGTAGCGTTAGTTTTGTTTGGGCACCATCTCGTGCTAACGTTACAGTATGATGAAGAGTCTATTTGAAAAGAAATGTCGATTGTCTTTGACTGGTAACAACATGATATTCTTATAATCCGTCTTATTATTATATTTATGGTCTCTGGCTGTATCACGACTTTGCAATACACAATTATACAGTTGTATAGAGTTATCTTCCTGACAGAAGTCTCTTGTCAGTGAGTACAGTATATATTGATTGACCCCTGACCTTACAGCGATGGTGGATATTGATCGAGAAAGGGTTTGTGCGTAAAAATTAATTCGAGATATTTCTACACGACACTGTCATGCTGATTTTTCTGTCTTGTTGCTTTTAGGAGGAACCCGAGGAGTCGATGGCACAAAGTCCTGACAGGTATAAATCGCCACAAGAAAAAAGACTCAGCATCGAGAACGTGCGACATGTCGGCCTAACTCAAGACGCCAAGACGAGCAGCCGACAACGAGTAGAGTCGGCTGAAGACAGAAATATACCACATACTCAAGTTCCTCAGCGACATTCAGGTACTGTAACTAACCAACAACCAACAGTGTCAAAAGCTAAAAAATCTGAAAATAACGGTGCTAAATCGAAGCCTTCCAATGGAGCTTTTGAGATGGGAATAAAAAGTATGGAAGTCGAGGACGATTCGTTTGTTGTTCAGACAGTGGAGATAATTAAAAGACCTGGCCAGACATTGGGCTTTTATATTAGAGAAGGAAATGGCTTTGACAGACAAGATGGCGTGTTCATTTCAAGAATTCAGATGGGAACTGTTGCAGAAAGTAATGGCTTGCTGCACGTCGGGGATGAAATATTGACTGTAAATAATGTCAAGGTTAGTAAAATGTCACTTGATGACGTTGTTATACTCATGTCAATTCCAAAGAAGTTAGTTTTAACTATTAGGACTACAAGAAATTGCAATAAAAATAAATCATGTCCATCCTTAGCACTGACTGAGAGAGATGAAACACCAATTGTTGTTCTCAAGAAGGGCCGATCATCATCCGCTTCTCAGCTGGAACTAACTGAGAAATGCCCTGATGCCTTTCAATCATATGCTCATCATCCCTTTCATCCATCTGACTATATTTCTAAAAAGGAAACTTGCCATGAAAAGCCTACCTCATCACGTTACGCCAGTATTTTTATTTCCCCTCAGAGAGCAGAAGCCAGACTCTTGGTTGACGAATCTATGGATAGTGGTAATTCCAGTGATGGTTCTTTACCCCGTAGTCATGGAAGCCGTGGTAGTCATGGTAGTCATGGCAGTGGAGATTCAGGACCAAGAGATCGTCCATATGCAAGTGCAGGTATTCAAGACAGTGATATATTAGAAAGTCCAGGTTCCTACCTTAGCCCATCTTCAACCATGTTAAGTCAGTACAGTTTTACTGGTGACAGAGATTATCTAAAATACCTTCTTCCTGAAGGACTTAGCAGGAAATCAACACCAAAGTCTCCTTCAAAGTCTGCAACAATTTCTCCCAATATTCCACTTTTGCGGTCGAGTGGCCATTTGTCGGATGAAAGTCAGGGAATATACAGCAGCAGCTCTGAATCTCCATATGCATCTGCCCAGTCTTACAGAGACTATGTGTCTTACAGAGGATACCATGATGATCGTAAAGCTCAAGAAAGGTTACGAGATCTTCTACATTCCAAATCTAGGTACAACAGGTTGCTTCGGAGTCGTTCTCCAGAGTGCTATAATTCTGATTCGGAAATTATTTATACCCACTCCCGCCCAGTAGATACTAGAGGATTTGCTTCTGATTATGAGACATACGCTGGAGCAATAAGTGATGATGATGGTCCTGTGTATTCTATTCCCCATATTCCAGCTAGCAGCAGTTCGGAGCTTCAGCAGTTGTTAAAGAAGTTCACAACTCTGTCTCAGGAGTTGCAGCAAGAACAGTGCAAGTTACAACGTCAACTTTCAGCTAGAGACAAGTCAAGTAAGTTACTCATTTATACATATGTGTACATCAGTGTTTACAGGATTTTTGCCAGAAGGTAAAACGGGTATAGCGCCATACCCAAATTGTTTTGCAGATTTTTTTTAAGTTAACTTTTCACAAAATTAATAACTCTTATCATTACTGTATGATTTTCTTAACCCTAACCCTTTTCTTTCTGTCGACTGTGGTTGCATTCAGCACACACATTGTAAATATTCATTTCCATAGTGCCATACCCAAAAATCCATTTCTGGCAGAAACACTGGTTTACTAGGTAAAACAGACACATACAAATTTGTCTGTAAGTACATCAAACAGTACTGGGATGTCATACATAAATGAGTCTTTTAACTTAGCAGTGTTCGAGATTAACAATATCCCGATATCCCGGGGATACCAGATTTTAATTTTGGATACCAGACTTCAATAACCTAGTATCCCACCGGGATATCATATAATGGTTGTGGTTTTTTTTAATCCTGCTTTTTTGTTTTTCGCTGAAACAATGAAAGTCGTCATTTACTGGTGAAGTTAAGTAACAGTGTCATCCAAGTTTGTTACGATGTTATTTATGAATTTCATTTAAGTGGGATACTAAATTTTCAGGTGGGATAGCAGATTTTGAAATGTTAGTATCCAACTGGGATACTGCCCAAAATATTTAATCTTGAACGCTGACATACTGTACATGCACCTGTATGTAGCCTACTTCTGTGCTTAATTAGTATAAATTTACAGGCCCCTGAAAATTGTGAGAATAATTATTTTGTTTGTGTACCATCACTTGTATATGTATGCCTAATTATATATATCTTTCAGAGAGGTGGTGGTGGTCAGGGAGTGCATGTGCGGGAGCATGTACTTTTAGAATGAAATGCAGCCTTTCTGCTAGAAAATAATTTGATCGTACCTAATAAAAACAAAACAGATCAAAAGTGCTATTTCTAATACTAAATGTATGTGGTTGTGCGTTTGAAATGTTTTTAAATCCTCCACTGCATTTTATGTACTTTGACAAATTTTAAACAGCAGTTTTATAATAATCTATTGAATTTTGTTTTTAATGTATGGATCCATTAATTTTCTAGATTTTAGGGTAAGTAATTTTACCCTTCTTACCCTCTGACAGAATCCCTGAAGTGGACCTTTGGCATCAGAAATTTATCTTTTTCATTAAAAAGAAATGGACATACATGCAATATGATGGCAGTTTTATTAACAGTTACTTTTTCCCATTGCACACTGTGTCATATGCTTGAATTCATACAATGCTTGCATGCACACACTCATTTGCATATTATATATATGAATTAGCATAGTGCCTAATCGAAGGATAAAAAAAGTGTGACATTCATATATTAAGAAGTTTGTCATCTGCGATTTGTAACTGATTTTGGCATGCAAGTTTGAGCTCTGCGGTATTAACACATAAATCAATATGTCTAGAAGATCTGCAGATGGATTCACCGACACGTTTCTCATCACCGTTGATTTTCTCCTAACACGGCAGACCATTGAGCAGTGATCACTTTCACTGGCAGTTTGTCAGGGGCCACCTTGTGCCGGAGAAATATTATCCGCAAACTCAAGCTCCATGGCTCGAGGAAATCTTGAGAATTCTAAACTCTGCTGGACAAATAAATAAGCACCTAAATGTTATGGTAGCTTGTGTCCATCACCCAACATTTCCTGAAATCAGAGGCCAATGCTTGTTGCAGATCTTAGCCACTGAATATAATTATAATCTCGTGGGCAGCACTGTGATTGGTAATGGATTGTTGCATTCGGCTCTCTTACATGTAATTTTCTATGATATAATGGAAAATGAATGTCATAGACAGAAGATGTTGACTGAGGAATGACCATGCATCTTTTTTGTAGCTTGGGTGGAATGGATATCAGGGCTACATTTATGTACATATATGTATGCACTGTCTTGTCTATGGGAAAAATGCATACATGTATACATATGTACATGTATTCATGTATACTCCTCAAAGTTTGTTAAAGATCATGCATTCCAGATAACCAGATAATACAAATGTGCAACAGGTAAACAGGTAATGACTGGAAAATTGTAACAAACCATCCATTTTGAGAGGGTGAAAATCTGTCACAAAGGGTTATTTCTTGTTCCAGCCAGTGCATCACGACAGGTATATCAAAGGCCATGGTATGTGTCGTCCTGTCTATGGGATGGTGCATATATAAAACATCCATTGCTACTAATGGAAAAATGTAGCAATTTTCCTTGCAACGGCTATATGTCAGAATTATCAAATGTTTGACATCCAATAGCCATGATTAATAAATTAATGTGTTCCAGTGGTGTCATTAAACAAAACAAACTAACATTTTGTATGGTCAAATTTAATGTATGGATCCAGTATTTCATGTATATGTCATAATTATGTAAGTATCTGTCATTGTTCCTTCAAGCATGACATGGTGGTCAGTTTGACCAACCTAGCTGATCCCTTCCCAGACCATCATTGACCCACTATCATAACAGTCATGCATGTTCATCAGTGCAAGCATTGTTAATTGTAGTGCTTAGTGCTTTCTCCACAAACTGGCATCAAAGCATGATTATCAGTAAAATAACTGGGCTTGACAGTGAATTAAAGACAGGTCCCTCGTCTGCCCATATCCATTGGATATCATGTTGACTAACAAACATTGCTGGGGATGCAAAGTCTGCATAGAAATACTGGTCCCATTGGCATTATTTCTTAGTGTTGTAGTCGCCATGAATGGATGTCATCATACCTGAATCACCAGAATAATGATCCTCACACTGGCTTGTTCATCTCACGTGATCCCAACATGCATCCTGGACACAGAATTGTTGCCTGGCTGAAACTACTTATATACTGATGATATTGTGAAGAGCTGAGCTGTCAATCATGTACCTCCCATAGATGTTAGTGTTAGATGACATCGCTGATGTGCTTAATTGTGCCATTTTAATGTCTAACTGTTTTTGAATGCCAATTTATTTCAATAATATCACACCTGTAGGTGAGTAAAAGGGTGAGCACATATATACTAACATGTAAAATAAGGCCAGTTTGGCCACACCACTGTTTAATTCAAGCCCTGTGATTCTGGTAAAATTTGACAAAAACTGAGTCTTGATGGTTGGTGAACATTATACATACATGTACTTGAATGTTGTATCAGTTCATTTGCTGTGGTCTAGGGTGTCTTAATTCATATGTAAGTGAACTACAGTATGGTTAAAATTCACTGGATAGGTACATCATAGCAGATAGTTTAGTATTTTTAATTAACAATGGGTCTGGTACGTGTTTATTATGGGGGTGTGAGACATAGCCCAGTGGTTAAACGATTGGTCTCGGATCAGTCCTTATCAGTGGATCCATTGGAAATGTCTCCTGCACATGCAAAAGAGAGGAGTGGGACGTAGCCCAGTGGTAATGTGCTCGGTCGGTCTGGGATCGATCCCAGTCAGTGGGTCCATTGGAAATGTCTCCTGCACATGCAAAAGAGAGGAGTGGGACGTAGCCCAGTGGTAAAGTGCTCGGTCGGTCTGGGATCGATCCCAGTCAGTGGGTCCATTGGAAATGTCTCCTGCACATGCAAAAGAGAGGAGTGGGACGTAGCCCAGTGGTAAAGTGCTCGGTCGGTCTGGGATCGATCCCAGTCAGTGGGTCCATTGGAAATGTCTCCTGCACATGCAAAAGAGAGGAGTGGGACGTAGCCCAGTGGTAAAGTGCTCGGTCGGTCTGGGATCGATCCCAGTCAGTGGGTTCACTGAGCTATTTCTCATTCCAGTCAGTGTACCACGACTGGTATATTAAAGGCTGTGGTATGTGTTATCCTGTCTGTGGGATGGTGCATATATAAAAGATCCCATGTACTTATGGGAAAATGTAGCAGGTTTTCTCTCTAAGACTACAATATGTCAAAATTATTAAAGGCCAAATTTACGAAGCCTGTTTTTCTTAAACGCAGGTGTTTAAGCTTTGTAAATGTATGTAGTTACACTCGTGTAAGTCTAAAACAAGCTTTGTAAATGTATGTAGTTACACTCGTGTAAGTCTAAAACAAGCTTTGTAAATGTATGTAGATACACGCGTGTAAGTCTAAAACAAGCTTTGTAAATGTATGTAGTTACACGCGTGTAAGTCTAAAACAAGCTTTGTAAATGTATGTAGATACACGCGTGTAAGTCTAAAACAAGCTTTGTAAATGTATGTAGTTACACGCGTGTAAGTCTAAAACAAGCTTTGTAAATGTATGTAGTTACACGCGTGTAAGTCTAAAACAAGCTTTGTAAATGTATGTAGTTACAAGCGTGTTAGTCTAAAACAAGCATTGTAAATGTATGTAGTTACAAGCGTGTTAGTCTAAAACAAGCATTGTAAATGTATGTAGATACACGCGTGTAAGTCTAAAACAAGCTTTGTAAATGTATGTAGTTACAAGCGTGTTAGTCTAAAACAAGCATTGTAAATGTATGTAGTTACAAGCGTGTTAGTCTAAAACAAGCTTTGTAAATGTATGTAGTTACACGCGTGTAAGTCTAAAACAAGCTTTGTAAATGTATGTAGTTACAAGCGTGTTAGTCTAAAACAAGCATTGTAAATGTATGTAGTTACAAGCGTGTTAGTCTAAAACAAGCATTGTAAATTCGGCCCTAAATGTTTGACACCCAATAGACAATCATTTATACATCAATGTGCTCTAGTGATGTTATTAAACAAAACAAACTCATTTTTTATAGTGGTTAACTTATGAGAATTTAGGTCAGTGCATGTGTATATTGTGACTCCCTTAGAAGGTGTAAGACTTCTCTCTCACTGACCAGTAACAAGCAAGTTAACATTAACCCACTCAAGTTTTTAGATTGCACTGAAGCCAAGCCGATAAGTGTGGTGCCAAACATACAAAAGCCCAAAATAATTATACCCAAATTGAGTATGAATATGCTGACCTCAAAACATTTCATGTAAAAACAAACCACGGTTCAGACAAACCCACTCTCAGGGTTTCTGCCAGAGGGTAAAATGGGTATGACACCATACCCAAATTATTTTACACATTTTCTTTTTAGTTTAACCTTATGACAAAATTAATTACTCTTATCATTACTACATTACCATATGATTTTCTTAACCCTAAACCTAGCCCATTTTCTTTCTGTTGGAGGCCCTCAATAAACCCTGTTCACTGTGGTTGCATTCAATTTTATAGTGCCATATTCAAAAATTTCTTTCTGGCAGAAACACTGACTCTCTTGGGGCTCAAACCATTTTTGTTACAGTGCAGTATTAGGCTAAATTCACGTACATATAGGTGTCTAGGGATGATGTAGGGACTATAGGGTACACTAAGTTCATATGAACACCAACCCACCCCATGTCCAGACGACACTATGCCCCTTAATACCCATGGAATTTACAAGGGCAACAGCAATGCTACATGTATGTCGAAAAGCTATTGCAAAATTTATCTGCAATTTCATTTTTATCACCAGGTATTTACATCTAGTTTTTATTATTTGTACAAAATTGTTGTCACAAAATGATCTGAATTTCAAGGACTGAGGCATGTGGCATGGCACTGTTTGTAAGGCCTAGCTAGCTGGCATTATCTAACAGGTCAGTTAGGAGTATCGATCCTGCAACCTATTATACGCCAGCTGGTTAGTCCTTTACTGAATTGCATCCCAATCCATATTGTTACTATTACAGAAAGCTTAAGACCATGTATGGCTTTCGACTGTCTCACTCATGCATTTTTGTAATGGTTCTCCATTGTTATTCATTAGCAGAAATAATATAATTGGCATTTTGTCGATTTCCCCTCCATCTTGATACTGTTGGCAATTGGCAATTTGTCTGCTTCAATACTCTTACATGCTTGTGTACTCTTCATACATGTATGCTTGTGTACATGTAATACACAGCCTTGGTGCATCAACTCAAAGGTTGTAGTAAAGTTAAAGTTTATTTGTTTCATGTCACCATTACAGCACATTGATTTATTAATCATCGGCTATTAATGGATATCAAACACTTGGTAATTTTGGAAATTATAATGAAGTCTGGCAGTAACCTGCTATAATATTCATTAACAGCAAAGAATATTTTATATGTAGTTTCCCACAGAGGACAGCACATACCACAGCCTTTGACATACCAGTCTTAGTTGTGTATGTACAGTAATTAAGCTGTCAGACTTTTAAAGGCTGAGAGGTTTACACCGGCCTCGGTGGCGTATGGGTTAAGCCATCAGACATAAGAATGGTAGGTACAGGGTTCGCAGCCCGGTACCGGCTCCCACCCAATCCGAGTTTTAACGACTCAATGGGTAGGTGTAAGACCACTACACTCTCTTCTCTCTCACTAGCCACTAACAACTAACCCACTGTCCTGGACAGACAGCCCAGATAGCTGAGGTGTGTGCCCAGGACAGTATGCTTGAACCTTAATTGGATATAATCACGAAAATAAGTTAAAATGAAATGAGAGGTTTACAATCCTAGCTATTAAAGGCTTCCACCCAGAGCAGGTTGTAACAGTCAGTGGGTATAGACTAGCTGTCTAAGCTATAGGCCACCATCATGACCCCTCTCTCGATCACTAACCACTAACTCCCTGTCATGGAAAGTCAATGAAGGAAGCTGAATGTGGGCCCAGAACAGCATGCTTGAACTTTAATTGGACATGTAACTGACTATGAATAAAAGATGCAGCTTCACTAATTGGCCACATACCAATATCACACTTATCAATGAATCTTTGTATTCTGATGCAACACATGTATCAATGAAATTAATTCAAACAATACTGTAAACATATTCAATGCTACAGAAGTATATTCAACTGCTGTACATCCATTTCTAAAATAAGTAATAAAATTTTATTATAAGAATTGTCTACCATTATTTTTCAGTTCATGCCAGTATGAACCAAAAGAACAAGGTGCATACTTTTGTATAACTATACTCAACTATTTAGCAATTTAGAATTGTGTAATATGTGTATGATGTCAGATGCAATACTGAACAAAATATTTCTAGCATTGTACTTTTTATTCCTATAATACTAAATTATATTACACTAGATGTAACCCATGGGTGCTTTATATAACGTTTGGATGAGATGTGGCTAGCATACCAAATACAACCGTCCTGCAGATAGCCAGCCATCATTATATAGCCAGCCATCATTATATAGCCAGCCATCATTATATAGCCAGCCATCATTATATAGCCACTCCTGTGTTAAGTGACAAAGATGGCAGCTTTCATTGTCATTGTATTTGTGGAATTCATCTTTGTAAGCAATATTTAACATGATGGTTGTGCATGGTGTTGGAAGTCAACTGGACCTGAGCACAAAATGATCTTTGTGAAGTACAGCAAATCAAAAGAGGAAATTAAAGCGATGAGAAACAGTTAAAAAAGCCTTGCACATTATATTAGTATAGATTCAGTGCCAAACAAATATATTCAAATACATCCTATTTGTAAAATACTGTATAAAACAAAGTATAAATATAAGAATTGACAGCCATTATTTTGTTTTGGTTCATGCATGCAAGGAGAAGTTTATGTATGAACCAAAACAAATAATGTGCCCACTTTTGTATGACTCGTCTACTGTTTAACATTTAAAGGGACATACCCAAGTTTCAGCTCATGAAAATTAACACTAAGGTTGTTTAATCTACAGACCTGTAACACATTTGGATAAAGTTACAATAGAGTGAAACATGAGTGACTTTGAAATGGTGAAATACCCTCTAAAAATAGACTGAAACTTGACTCCATAATCGTTACCTCTCAGACACACATGTGTTTTTAAAAATATTAAAAATGCATTTTGTAATATTAAAAACACCAGGATGACCAAAAACACCTCAAATGTACGGAAATGGACTATCTAAACAATAAAATCTAAGTAAAGTATGATTTCAGTTATCAAAAATGGCTCTAATAGTAATAAATATGCCACAGTGTTTAAAAACTAGGGTATGTCTCTTTAAGAATTGAGACCGGCCACGGTGGCGTCGTGGTTAGGCCATCGGTCTACAGGCTGGTAGGTACTAGGTTCGGATCCCAGTCGAGGCATGGAATTTTTAATCCAGATACCGACTCCAAACCCTGAGTGAGTGCTCCGCAAGGCTCACTGGGTAGGTGTAAACCACTTACACCAACCAGTGATCCATAAGTGGTTCAACAAAGGTCATGGTTTGTGCTATCCTGCCTGTGGAAAGTGCAAATAAAAGATTCCTTGCTGCTAATCGGAAAGAGTAGCCCATGTAGTGGCGACAGCGGGTTTCCTCTCAAAATCTGTGTGGTCCTTAACCATATATCTGACGCCATATAACCATAAATAAAATGTGTTGAGTACGTTGTTAAATAAGACATTTCTTTCTTTCTTTAAGAATTGTGTAGACTTGTGATCAATGAAACTTGCATAGCAGACAGCAATACAACACAATACTGAACAATATGTTCCCTGCATTGTATTTAAAGTACGATATACTAGATTATATTACATTTAGTTCATATACCCAACATGGTACATACAACATACAGCCAAAGCTGCAGCTGTGTTATGTCAGCTGTCCAGTGTTCATGTAACATTACAGTATCCATGTGTGGCCAGATACTTGTTAGCACCATCTGATGGACTAAATTGTCCATAATAATCATGTCAGCACACTGAGCTAGAAACATATTAAGCTAATCATGATGTTAGCTAATAATGAGAAAGCAAACATATTTTTCCTCCAACTGACATTCATGATCGGTTACTGTCTACACGGGGAATTGATGTCTTTGTCACAGGAGCCTTGGTTGTGCTTACGCTGTCCATGCTGCATTATGAAGATGAAATAGCCAGTCGGGCGCATTGATTTTTGTAGTAGTATTTCTCAAGTATTGGACTTAAATTGATTTTTTATTTTTTGACTTATGTCTGTAGGAGTTGCTCTGAGTATATAGAAATGTTATGTGTACATTGTTAACACACTATAACAGGGTTAGCTCTGGGCGAGGTGAACACTCTGACAAGTTATCTATTAATTTTTTTTAATTGCAGTAGCTAGCCCAGTTTGATTCTATACAACAAAATCATTTCAGGCAAGCACTCTACTGTGTGAGGTAGGTCATGCTTACTTTAACAGTGGTATGACAGAATAGTTTGAAATTAATAAATTTCCAGTGATATAATTGCCATCTTGGTATTAGCTCAGTGGTGTTAAGAGGGTGAGACAGACATATAGCTCAGTGGTATAGCTCTCAGCTGACACGTGGTCAGTTTAAAGTTACCACCAAGTGTTAAGAGGGTGAGACAGACATATAGCTCAGTGGTATAGCTCTCAGCTGACACGTGGTCAGTTTAAAGTTACCACCAAGTGTTAAGAGGGTGAGACAGACATATAGCTCAGTGGTATAGCTCTCACCTGACACGTGGTCAGTTTAAAGTTACCACCAAGTGTTAAGAGGGTGAGACAGACATATAGCTCAGTGGTATAGCTCTCACCTGACACGTGGTCAGTTTAAAGTTACCACCAAGTGTTAAGAGGGTGAGACAGACATATAGCTCAGTGGTATAGCTCTCACCTGACACGTGGTCAGTTTAAAGTTACCACCAAGTGTTAAGAGGGTGAGACAGACATATAGCTCAGTGGTATAGCTCTCACCTGACACGTGGTCAGTTTAAAGT